>NC_090739.1:75211268-75238768 GCF_036898095.1 Palaemon carinicauda
ACTCTACCATACACTTTTCCAACTACACTCAACAAACTAATACCTCTTGAATTACAACACTCATGCACATCTCCCTTACCCTTATATAGTGGTACAATACATGCACAAACCCAATCTACTGGTACCATTGACAACACAAAACACATATTAAACAATCTCACCAACCATTCAAGTACAGTCACACCCCCTTCCTTCAACATCTCAGCTTTCACACCGTCCATACCAGATGCTTTTCCTACTCTCGTTTCATCTAGTGCTCTCCTCACTTCCTCTATTGTTATCTCTCTCTCATTCTCACCTCCCATCACTGGCACCTCAACACCTGGAACAGCAATTATATCTGCCTCCCTATTATCCTCAACATTCAGCAAACTTTCAAAATATTCCGCCCACCTTTTCCTTGCCTCCTCTCCTTTTAACAACCTTCCATTTCCATCTTTCACTGTCTCTTCAATTCTTGCGCCAGCCTTCCTTACTCTCTTCACTTCTTTCCAAAACTTCTTCTTATTCTCTTCATATGACTGACCTAATCCCTGACCCCACCTCAGGTCAGCTGCCCTCTTTGCCTCACGTACCTTGCGCTTTACTTCCACCTTTTTCTCTCTATATTTTTCATACTTCTCTATACTATTACTCTGCAGCCATTCTTCAAAAGCCCTCTTTTTCTCTTCCACTTTCACCTTCACTCCTTCATTCCACCATTCACTGCCCTTCCTCATGCTGCCTCCAACAACCTTCTTGCCACATACATCACTTGCAATCCCAACAAAATTTCCTTTTACTAACTTCCATTCCTCCTCTAAATTACCAGTTTCTCTTACTCTCACCTCATCATATGCCATTTTCAACCTTTCCTGATATTTACTTTTTTACCCCCGGTTTTATTAGCTCTTCAATCCTCACTACCTCCCTTTTACATCCACCTACTCTATTCCCCCACTCTTTTGCTACAACTAATTTTCCTTCCACCAAAAAATGATCAGACATACCGTTAGCCATACCCCTAAACACGTGCACGTCTTTCAATCTTCCAAACATTCTTTTAGTTACCAACACATAATCCATTAATGCCCTTTCTACTACTCTTCCATTTGCCACTCTTACCCACGTATACTTATTCTTATCTTTCTTTTTAAAGAAGCTAGCACCTATTACCATCTCTTGTTCAACACACATGTCTACCAGTCTCTCACCACTCTCATTTTCACCTGGTACGCCATACTTACCAATGACACCTTCTACCTCTCCAGCGCCCACTCTAGCATTTAAGTCACCCATAACAACTACATAATTCCTTCTACCCAGTCCTTCTACACACCTAGTTAAATCATTCCAGAACTCATTCCGATCTTCTTCACTTTTCTCACTACCTGGCCCATACGCACTGACAAACGCCCAACATTCCCTACCCAACCTAACCCTTACCCACATTAACCTAGATGATATCTCCTTCCATTCCACTACTTTACCTGTCATCCATTCACTCAGCAATAACGCCACACCCTCTCTCGCTCTTCCCCTTTCAATCCCAGACACTCTACCAGACATTTCACCAAACATCACTTCACCCTTTCCTCTCATCTTTGTCTCACACAAGGCCAATACATCCATCCTTCTACATATAAATATACATATAAATATATATATATATATATATATATATATATATATATATATATATATATATATATATATATATATATATATATATATATATATATATGTATATATATACATATATATACATATATGTATGTGTATATATATATATATATATATATATATATATATATATAGATATATATATATATACATATATATACATATATATATATATATATATATATATATATATATATATATATGTGTGTGTGTGTGTGTGTGTGTGTGTGTGTGTATGCTGATCGCAACCATAGCGGCCGTGACCAGCCTAGTAAAGTGACAACTTTACTTTTTTCTTTGTTGGAGAGATTAACGGTGAGCTGAGGTTTGGCACTTACTAAAAAGTGACGTTACAGCTTAGCTTGGGTTTAGTGTCACTAGACCCTCTCGCGGTTGGTTGTTATGAAACTTTCGGGTCAAACTACCAATCATGATCAGGAAGAGACACCGGTGTACGGGCTCTTCTAAAATGAGACACATAAGAGAGACAGAATTGTTTTGAAGGCCGATAGTGTATGTCACGCAAGGGAGGGCAGGTGCCAACATGTGTGGCAAATTGGATACCATTTATCTGAGGGCTTTTTCTTAGTAATGTAACGAAACCATGATTAAGGCCGCCCTTGTAACCTTAAGAGAATATAGTCTGTAAAATGATCCACTCTGGTATTATTTGTGCATGAAATACCCCTCCATTCGTGTTTTCCTAAATTGATTGAACGGCAATACGACCCAGATCAGGTCATATTAAATGTCAGGTGTGAGGTCATTATGGATTAATGTCTGTGCTAAGTGATTTTAGCCAACGTGCAATTATTGAAAAAGTGGAAACCAAAAGATAACAATAAAAATAATTAATATGAGAAGTTTGACGATGAGTGGCACTGATGGAGAGAGGGGCATACAAAATCCCATAGATATTGTAGATACGGTACTCGGTGAACAGAATTTTGAAATGGCCGCACTATCCCTCCTACAAGAGATTGGACGTGAACTAGCGGAATTATGTAGAGACATACAGAAAGGTCAGAACAGTGGAGTGACATTACAATCTCAACCCGGTCGGGAAGTGTCATCTACCCCCCTGACAGCATCGAAAAAGCCACCCTAGTTGGTCTGACACTCAGCAGATTGTCTAAACCTCACAAAAGATGACCGGAGCTACGGCTTCCCTGTAAGGAGGATTGGATTATGACATCAGTAATTGGGAGTCATTCTGGAAGGGACTCGTGAAACACTTCGCTCTCCCCTAAGAAGAAAAACGAGAATTGTGGGTGACTTATAGCACGGACTTGCTGGCTGGAGAGAGCATCTCCAAATACTTCCTCCGTATAGCTTGAGATTTTGATAGACTGGCACCCGAAGCAGAACAGACACCAGAGGACAAAGATGCGTTCTGCTGAAGAATATTAATGAGGGCTCTCCCCAAAACCATAGCTGTACTCCTGTTCGGGTCTACTCAACCCTTGGAAGCTGCCATCCCTACCGCGCAGATGATGCTCAACCAAAGACGAGTTGGACAGGCAGGTGGAGGGATGAACGCTCTCCCCCACCCATCATGGCAGCGGCCCAACTGTCAATGCAGCCCGGCACCCAACCATCTTCGACAACCTCTGAAGGATGGGGTGCCTGTAGCAATGAACCTCAAAGAAGCAGAGGTCAGAGAAGTAGGAATGTGGTGGCTAGCGGTTGTTGGAAATGTGGTGGGAGGGAGTACCCACAGGCTCTATGCCCCTCCGACGATCAGTGACGTGTTTTGGATGCCATGCCACAGGCCATCTACTGAACAGATCTCCAAAAAACGGCGTCGGTACAAGAAACCATGTCCCCCCTGCACCAACGTGAGGAAGGGGGAAGACTTTGCGGGAAGGGGACCAACGGTACCTCGGGCTGTCCATCAGACCCGCCAGGACCGGGAACAAAAGTACCAAAGAGTCAGCCAGCACTCCTCTGCCCAGCATCGGGGAAAACCAGTCGGTTCCCCAGCCAGCAGTAAGGGATACCCTTGTCAGTGAGCACACCTTCCCGGGGAGTGCCTGAGGGAGTTAGGGAGTTAGAGCAGCCGCCTCTCACAGCCGCTCCTGCACATGAGAGTAGGAAGGCCATTCCCACTCTTGGAATAGAGTTAGGATCGTGTGTGCAACACGCTCTGCTTCATTCCGCAGCCAGTGTATCCCTTATGGAAGAACATCTGGTGATGGATGCCATCCAAACATCGAAGGAGTGTAGGGTGTTGAACACGGCTGGTGGTCACAAACAGGTGATCCGACGTATTGTCAGACAATGATTCAACCTTCAGGGTCGGGAAGTGACCCATGCCTTCTATGTCATTCCGACATTAAATATGGGGGATATACCCATTATCCTCGGAATTGATTTCATCAAGAAGCAAGTGACCATGCGGGGCCCTGATGGGGAGGGGTTAGAAGTGAAGTGGAAAGTAGGACCAGGGGAAGAGACAGAGATACCCGTTATGGGGCAAACACAGCCTTGAGTTAGGGTCGCCCTTGCTGCCATGGGGCCAGTGCCTGCCGGGCCAGAGACAGGTGAATCAATTCCCCCCTCTACTCTATATCAGTGGCACCCGCACTGGAAATGCGCGAAGGTGACCTAGTGTACGTTAAACCACATCAAAAGTGGCAAGATATATATAGTCTTCAGGAGTCACCATCATCACCAAAAGGAAAGGTCGAAATTCCTTTATAAGTTTAAATACCCTAAGTACCGAGTGGTTCCACTTAGGCACTGAGTTAGTCTGCGACCTTAAGTTATGTTTGCTTGTGACAGCCGAATGGACACTGGAGGCCTTGTCTTTTCATGGTCAAGATCCCGGTGGGGACAAGCTGAGAAAGCTCCGTCTAACAGCTGTTGGAGTGACCAAAATTATCACAAAAGAGTGGGAAATATTGTAAGGGATTTTGTGGACGTAATTGCAGTTGGAGATGACCCCCCCCCATCCGGAAGAATTACTAAGTTTCCATTTAACATCGAGACTGGGAATCACACCCCAATTCATTTCAAACCTTATAGGGCTCCCGTCTGCCATATAGAGGCAATTGAAAGAGAAACTAAAAAATTAAAAGAGCAAAGTACAATTCGAGAAAACGAGTCCCCTGGGCCTCTCCAATTGTGATGGTTCGTAAGAGGGATGGTTTTCTCCGATTATGTGTAGATTATAGGAGGATAAATGCTGTTGCCAAGGATAACGCATACCCCTTGCCCTCTATCAAGGAACTGCTACTTAAAGTTAGGGAAAGCAGGTTTTTTTTTCTACGCTAGATTTAAAGTTCTGGTATCATCAACTTTATTTATATGACGAAAGTAGAGAGAAAACGGCCTTTACAGCAAATGATTAATTTCTTTAGTATGATTATCTCGCTTTCAGATTGAAGAATGCTCCTGCAAATTTTTCTTGTGTGATGATGTCCATACTAGCTTCATTATTAGTGCATAGTGTCTTTGTCTACTTGGATGACATAATTGTAATTGGGGCTACGACAGACTAGCATGAAAAAAATCTTATACAAGTGTTGGAAGCCTTGCGACATCTGGGGATGAAGATCAGTTTAGACAAATGTAAGTTTTTTTCAACAAGAAGTAGAATTTTTAGGGCACATAGTAACACCCGAAGGCCTAAGGCCTTGTGCCGATAAAGTAGCTGCTATTAGAGAATTTCCAGAGCCAAAAAACGCTAAGGAAGTAGCCAGCTTTCTTAGGCTCGTTGGGTATTACCATAAGTTTATACAGAAGTTTGGTCACATATCACAAACGATAAATTCAGTGAAGAAGCAGACTGAATTTCAGTGGGGAGAAAGAGAGAAAGCTGCTTTTAAGACATTAAAGAATGAACACACAATCAACGAACTTTTGGCTTATCCAAGGTTCAACCGGCCGCTTTTGGTAACGACTGACGCAAGTCAGATCGTGATCAGCGGAGTCATTTCTCACGTTGACGATAATGGGAATGAGAGGCCTATTTGTTTCACTTCACGAGCTTTAAAGGGACCATAGGTATCTTCGATAGAGAGGCATTGGCAATTCTATGGATGCTGGAGAGACACAGCTACTTTTTGCTTGGGCATCATCCCTGACCCAGTCTCCCTGGTGTTTACCACCTGTTCCCTTATACCAGACAAACCAAACCTCATGCTTGATGTTTCAGGGCATGTAACCCCTTTACCCAGTGTTGTGGTTTCTGTTGAAGTAAACCCCGTGGTCTTCCCCTCTGGGAGGTAGCATAATCGATGGTCATTCAGACTTCAACTCCTTTGCATGCAGAGCCTGGGATGAGGGTTGGAAAGAGAATGAAATTGGCACATTCTTCCTCCTCCTCTGACTTCTCTTCTTCATCCATCTCTTAGATTTCAGAGTCAGTTCTTGATGCTTCTTTTAAGTTGAAGAAGAGGAAGAAAAAGAAGTGGAAGTAGTAGTCCAGGAAGGCCAGTTGTAGTCACATGGAAAGATCTCCTTTCAATAACACCTCCCTTTCGCAAGAGGAATGTAGGAGGGGGATGACACCAGAGTGGCTCCCAGCCTTGTGGGTACTAGAGCCTGACCCGTGTTTTCTCCTCTGAGACTGGTACACAGTGCCGTCGCAGTAACCTCATAGCTCAGGTTTCCTGGCTACCCTGGTAGCTACGGGACAGGTGTGTACAGTCCTTAAACATTTTGGTCCCCCAGCTGATGGAGGAGTTTCAGCTGGATGGGTGATTTAGATAGAGTGAATTGAGAGGATGTCGCATCTCGAGGCTGCCATTGCACTCTTCAACTCCTTTGCATGCAGAGCCTGGGATGAGGGTTGGAAAGAGAATGAAATTGGTACATTCTTCCTCCTCCTCTGACTTCTCTTCTTCATCCATCTCTTAGATTTCAGAGTCAGTTCTTGATGCTTCTTTTAAGTTGAAGAAGAGGAAGAAAAAGAAGTGGAAGTAGTAGTCCAGGAAGGCCAGTTGTAGTCACATGTAAAGATCTCCTTTCAATAACACCTCCCTTTCGCAAGAGGAATGTAGGAGGGGGATGACACCAGAGTGGCTCCCAGCCTTGTGGGTACTAGAGCCTGACCCGTGTTTTCTCCTCTGAGACTGGTACACAGTGCCGTCGCAGTAACCTCATAGCTCAGGTTTCCTGGCTACCCAGGTAGCTACGGGACAGGTGTGTACAGTCCTTAAACATTTTGGTCCCCCAGCTAATGGAGGAGTTTCAGCTGGATGGGTGATTTAGATAGAGTGAATTGAGAGGATGTCGCATCTCGAGGCTGCCATTGCACTCTTGTGTTTAATTGAAGACCACAAGTTAGGGGCCTTTGGGTATGGGGCCATGGCTGTCCTCTCGCCCCCGTTTAGCAGAGGGAAAAGTACAAGCTGCTACTCTGTTTCTGCTGTGTTGGTGCCAGGGATTTTTCCCCGCTGTTGTCAGCCATCTTGCACCTTATTCAGCCTCTGATAACATTGCTGGCTCTGCCCCTAGGACAGAGCGATTATATTCGTTGGGAAAAGGGAATCCCCAGAGCAACCTACCACACCCTTTACCCCAGTGGGGTATGAGGGTATTCAGGATTCATCTGCCCCTAGGACACCAAACCTTTGGCCGGTGCCGACAGTAGCAGACAATCCTGACTCGTCATGTTTCTTTGAGAATGTCCTTGCACTCATTTGTGCATGTAATGGTTGGGGTAAGGGACTTTGGCTTTGCCTTTGAGAAGAACTTCAGTCATTAATCAGTGCTGCCCAGGTCAGCTCTGACTAGTTTGGCCCTGATTCTAGTTAAGGACCAGATCTGTGGATCTGAGAACTATATCACTTCCAACCAGTCCAACATGATCTTGCCACCTCCACTCTTGAGGGAGAAAATGTTCTATGCAAATTTGCTGGATCAGCACCTCATGCATGGGCAACTTTCCTTGGAGAGACTCTTGAGCAAAAGGCACAGCCATCTTGGCCGCTGAGTCAGAGGCCATAGATTCTGGGTCAAGACATCCCTTCAAACGGTCTCTTGGCTTGGCCAGTGGTACAGGAAAGGGAAGTGACGTACTTTGCCAATTCATCAAGATTATCAACCCCCAGAGTCTCTGAATAAACATAGTCTCGTGCTATCAGGCGGGAAGGCTGTAATCTTCCCGACTCACTTGTCAGAAACCAATTGGCCAACTGTTTTTTGAAGCGGAGGGATGCCTTTATCTTCTAATTCTCAAAAACAAGTTGGCTCGGAGGTAGCGCTGTTGCTTCAGAACTCATTGATGTGGGCGCTTGGGGAGTCTCTCCTTCTTAGGAGTCATGTACAGCCGGTGGTGGAAAAGTCCCTTAAGAGGGAGCTGTAGCCAAACCCTCTGGTGTAGCCCCCGGGGCCTTTCCAAAACCCTGATCAAGATTGCTCCCAGCTTCTTCCTAAAAGAAGCCTATGCATGCACAGCCTTTTTGAGTTGCCCAACTTGATCCTTCCAGGCACTAGGGCCAGCATAAGAAGGGAAAGAGAGTGAAACACTGTTGTCAGCATTCCCTCTATCTTACTGCCATGAGTAGGGGTTATTTGTCGTGCCATTGGGCAACCTAGCAAAGATATTACCCAGGGGGCCAAACCTTTAGTAAGTTTTCTTCGGGACAGTTACTTAATACCCTTTCAGGACCATTGGGCTACCAATCTCACTCACTTTTGTGGGTAGTAAGTTGATCAGAGTATCATCCACATGTTGAGATACTACCGCGACAGAGTTATTGTGCCTTTGACTGGCCAGACACTACTACACTGGATCCCTCTCTCTGGTTACTACTCATTTTCCCTTTGCCCACACATAGTCTCGCCTATTCTTTCCATATTTTTGCTATCCTCTTATACTTGACAACTTTGAGATTGCCAAACAACATTTCTTCGCTGAAGGGGTTAACTGCTGAACTGTAATTGTTCAGTGGCTGCTCTCCGCTTGGTAAGGGAACTGTAATTGTTCAGTGGCTGCTCTCCTCTTGGTAAGGGTAGAAGAGACACTTTAGCTATAATAAGCAGCTCTTCAAGGAGAAGGACACTCCAAAATCAAACCATTGTTATGCAGTTTTTTGTAGTGCCATAGCCTCTGTACCATGGTCTTCCACTGTCTTGGGGTTAGAGTTATCTTGCTTGAGTGCACACTCAGGCACACTTATCTTATTTCTCTTCCTCTTATATGTTTTTCAAGTTTTTATAGTTTATAAATGAAAAATCTAATTTAAAGTTACTGTTCTTAGAATATTTTGTTTTAATTGTTCATTACTTGTCTTATAATTTTATTTCCTTGTTTCCTTTCCTCACTCGGCTATTTTTCCCTGTTGGCGCCATTAGGTTTATAGTATCCCGCTTTTCCAACCAGGGTTATAGCTTAACTAATAATAATGATAATAATGATGATAATGATAATGATCATCCAATCTTCCAGCATCACTGAGAACCCTTACGTTGCAGACAGGGGTAGGAAGGATATTGGAGAAGAACTCTCTCAAAGTCATTCAAAACGAGTCTTTGGTCTTCATCGGCTGAATCTTTCTGGTGGAGAAGTCGTCTGGAGGCCAGCCATTGACTGAATGAAATTGTGCATTAAAATTTTTTTAGAATGGTAACAGTATGTTCTGTAATGAGTTCCATCAAAGAGGAAGACTTCATGCTTTTAGCAGATCTAAAGGATGTGTACTTTCAAGTCCCTGTCCATCAGTCCTTTCTAATGTACTTCCACTTCTCCCTTTACAGTACGGTGTACCATTTCAAAACTGTGTTTTGGACTGTGTATTGTTCCTCAGGTGTTCACTTCAGTAGCAGTTTTGGGCCACTCACAAGGGGTAGGTCTGTTAATGTATCACAACGGGGGCCTGACCCTGGCCTCCTTTGTGGGGCAACTACTACAGGATTGAGTTCGACCTTCCACCTTTGTTACAATCTGGGTGTTTGATAAACTGGGAAGAGTCAAATCTCATACCCAAATTGTTGTAGTACTTGGGCATGCCAATAGAAATGGCAGCAGTGAGAGACTTTCCATCAGACTATCTCATCAGCAAACTTAGGGAGGTAGCACAACCATTTCTGTCCAAGAAGGAAATACCAGCTCAATGCTGACAGAATCTTCTTTACCATCTTTCCTCGCTGGAGAAGCCCATTCTTCACAGGTGCCTCCACCAGAAATTTCTTCAGTAGTTGAAGGATTTCTGGTCAAGCAACAGGGATCTCCCATTCCTTTCTGTTTAAGTAGGTCAGGAGGCTTGGGACAATGGATAAGATAAACCTCACCCGAGAAGCCCCACTCAACTCTGCCTCTGGATATGCAACTGTGCTCAGAGGTATAGTCAGAAGAAGAAGCATCTATTCTTCAATGTCCTGGAAGGCAAGGAGCCTTTTTAATACTGCAAGCATTACAAGAACATTGAAGAGGCTCTCGGTAGTGAAGTTACAATACCACCGTACTGGTTTCGTGTAGTGAGGGGGCTTGATCCCATGCTCTCTCTATAAGCTAATGAAGCAGTGGATGCACATTGGGGCAATAATTCTGCCATAGAGTTCTCTGTCAAATATATTACAGGCAAAAAGAATGTACTAGCAGGCATACTTGGTTACCAGGGGCCGGTTATATGGTCTGGATTGGTCCCTACATCACTATGGAGTATAGAGGCTTCTGATTCTGTGAGGTTCGGGGATTGACCTGTTCACTACACGGCTAAACAGGAAGCTCCCCGTGTTTTGCTCAATCGTTTGAAACCCATGGTCTGTTTGAAGATGCCATCCAACACCCATTGGATAACCAGGATTGTTATGCCCTCCTGCCATTTAATTTGATCTGTCTGCTGATCGACCCAATGTTGATTATGCACAGCTCAGGATGACCTTGATGGTTCCCAGATGGTCTCATACAAATTGGTATTATGATCTGTTATCTCCAGTCAAAGTCCCTAGAAAACTCCATATATCCATTATTTTTCTGTAAGTCACACTTTCAGAAGTACCACCAATCTGTGAAGTTGCTGGAACTTCAAGGTTGAAGTTTTCCAGCTTCTTCTCCTAGTGAAGTTTTTTGCGATGCGCTCAGGAGATGTCTGGGTACCTGTGGCGGTCCTCTACGGCTTTCTATCAGGAAGTTAGCCATTTTCTGCGATTGGTGTTTGGGAAGGAATTCTTCTCAGGTCGAAGCATCTCTAACGCAGATTACGGATTTCCTCATCTTTCGCCAAGAAAAACTCCTCTCATTCACTGCTCTCAAGGATACTGCTCAGCCTTGAACATAGTCTATCGACTGAAGGGTATAGACCTATCCTCCTAGCCCTATGATAGACAGATAAGAGGTTTGCTGGAGTCATCTTGTTTCCTTCCGTATGGGCCCAGGCCTCATTGTCACTTCCAGGAAAGAAAATGAAGCATCCAATTTTGGTTCTAGAGGGACTTCCAACCCACCAATCAGTGGGTGTCGCTATTTAAAGGACGAAAGGTTTGTATAAGCTTAGGAACAATTAATAGATTTTGAAAGTAATTTGTATTTTCCTAGCTATACAAACCTGGGTCTTTTAAAGTTAAACTTCCCGCCTCAACCACCACTCTCAGTCCTGAACTAAGAACAAAACTGATAAGTTTCCGACCGGTGTGTGTTGAGGGGGGCCACCTTACCCGCGCTCACCGACTGTCATTAATTAGCTTATTAACGAATCCAATGCCCAACCCAGCTCCGCAGAAAACATATTCCCTATTTCAAGGGATTCAGGTTTGTATAGCTAGGAAAAAATCCAAATTATTTTTAAAATGTGTTTGCTATGAATCTGCTTAGTAAGAAACAATTGAAATCACTGATATTGTAAACATGGGTTTTTTTTTTTAATTCAAGTCAGTATTATTAAAATTATTGTTATTACTAGGCAAGCTACAACGCCAGTTGGAAAAGCAGTATGCTATAAGCCCAAGGACTCTAACAGGGAAAAATAGTCAAGTGAGGAATGGAAATAAAGAAATAAAAAAACTACAAGAGCAGTAATGAAAAATTAGAAGAAAACATTTTAACACTAACAACAGGAAAATACATCTTTCATAAATAAACTATGCAAAGATAATTACGTCAGCTTGTTTAAAATAAAAACATTCGTTGCAAGTTTAAACTTTTGAATTTCCACCGATTCAACTGCCTGATTAGAAAGATCATTCCACAATAGAGTTATAAATGGAATAAAATGTTATGTAGTATTGAGACTTATGGTGGAAAAGGCATGACTATTAGAATTAATTAAATAACAAGTATTATAAGAAGGATGGTGCTGTCTGGGAAGATGTGAATGCAAAGAACGGTCAGTTATGAAAAATCCTATGCAACATACATAAAGAATAACTGAACGACGGTTGATATCTAGATGAGGAATAAGAAATTCAGCAGCTGAAGACCAAACAGGAAAACGATACTCGAAACAAGGTAAAATGAAAGAATTGAAACACTTCAGAACAGATTGATCGCCGAAAATCTTAAAATATTTTCTCTAACCAAATTTTGTTTTCGCAATTGAAGAAGCAGCAGACCAAATGTGTTTCTCAGAAATAAATTTACCATCAAGATTCACACCCAAAATTTTAGTCGTACAGAGTTAAAGAAACACTAGAAAGGCAACATTCGCCAAGCAAATACAGCCTATTTCACTACATTTCCCTCCCATGCAACCATGCACGGGCTCATATTCATTTTTTCTAGAGATGGATCCCCGATAAATTTACAATAAATCATTCTGAAGTGGTCTATGCAAAAATTGTGAATAACTTCCTGTGCGCACATATTACAGACATTTCCATGCTAAATTTCAGGTCAAATGGTTCAAATACCAGGGCAGAGGAGCAAAAATTTACTTTAAGAAAATAGCCGAAAATAGATAGAATTAATCATTTTGAAGCGACATATACGAAAAAAACGCGACTTACATCCCGTGGACATATATCCTAGGTACTGTGACGGGCCGAGAGAGGGTTGTGAACTCAAAGGAAGGATGCAATCAACTGAGTTGTTTATTAAGGAACACTCTCCTTTATATACAAAACCTCAAGGCAACAGGACATAACATGTTCGAGAGACAGACAATGTTACAGAGCAAAACCGGAGACATGATCATTCAGGTTCTTTTTAGTGCGAGGAAAGAGCGCAGATACAAGCATAATATATACAAAATAATTATGTACAATTGTGTGACACACGGTTGGTACATGGCTCCCCTCCTAAAAATGACATACTGTACATGTTAAATAGGGCACCCTGATCTAGAGAGGCGAACTGTAGGCGGGTCATCTGGCAGAAGATAAGCAGGTTTTAGATGATCAATGGAGACCCAGTCTTCTTTGCACCGAATGTTTAGTAGGAATGCTTTCGGACTGCGTCGGATCACAAGGAAAGGGCCCGTGTAAGGGGGCGTTAGTGGTGGCTTGCTAGTGTCGTTGCGCAGGAAGACGTGTGTTGCAGAGTGCAAGTCCGTTGGTATGTGATGCTTCGCTGGGGGCTTGTAAGTCTGGCGGCACGGAGTAAATTTTCCCACGACGTGACGTATGTGCTGGAGATCGTCGGAGGAGGTTGTAGAAGGAAAAAATTCGGCAGGGACGACCAACAGGTCGCCATACACCATTTCGGCTGCCGAGACGTCGAGGGCGTCTTTAGGAGTGGTCCTTAGTCCAAGGAGGACCTAGGGAAGCTGAGTAAACCAGTTGCAATCCTTGCAGCGGGACATCAAAGCTGCTTTGAGGGTGCGATGAAAACGTTCAACCATTCCATTGGCAACGGGGTTGTAGGCCGTTGTCTGATGTAGGGTGATGCCCAGGAGATTCGCTAGTGACGTCCACAATTGAGAGGTGAAAGTGGTTCCCCTGTCAGAAGTAATATGCTCAGGGATACCGAATCTTGAAATCCATCCAGAGAGTAAGGCAGATGTACATGAGGCGGACGTTGCAGTTTCCATGGGAATGGTTTCAGGCCAACGAGTGGAGCGGTCGATGACGGTAAACAGGTAACGATGTCCTTGTGATGTGGGTAGGGGGCCTACAACGTCGACGTGAATGTGTGCGAAACAACGCTGAGGTTGAGGAAAGGTGCCCACTCCTGAATCCGTGTGTCGATGTACTTTGGAAGTTTGGCAAGAAGTACAGGCGCGGACCCAGTCCTTAGCATCCTTAGAAATGCCGTGCCAAATGAACTTTGCCTTCAGCAGCTGTGCAGTAGAACGGCACGAGGGATGTGAAAGGCCGTGAATGAAATCAAACACCTGTCGGCGCATGGGAGCAGGAATCCAAGGTCGCGGTCTACCAGTACTGACGTCACAGAGGAGGGTGGTGTTGGAGTCTTCGAGGGGAAAGTCTTCCCAACGGAGGGACGTGCAGGACGTCCTACAAGCTTGATACTCTGGATCCTGTCATTGGGCTTCAGCCAGGGCGTTGTAATCCAATCCCAGTTGAACGGCAGCCAACGTGTTTCTTGACAGGGCATCGGCAACAGGATTCATTTTCCCAGGGATGTATTGGAGGGTGCAATTGTATTCAGCCACGGCGGAGAGATGTCGGCGTTGACGGGTGGACCAGGCGTCAGACTGTCGAGTGAAGGCGTGCACCAGAGGCATGTGGTCTGTGCGAATGACGAAGGGCGTACCTTCTAAGAAATGGCGAAAGTGACGGACAGCCAAGTGCACCGCCAGCAATTATCGATCGAAGGTACAATAACCCGATTCTGCCTTGGACAGTTTTCTGCTGAAGAAGGCCAATTGGCGGGGCGAGCCTTTGACCACCTGCTCGAGTACTGCACCAATAGCGACGTCGCTGGCATCGGTGGAGAGAAGGAGAGGGGCGTGTGGGATAGGAAAAGTGAGAGCCACAGCAGTTGATAGGGCCTTCTTTGCATTGCAGAAGGCTGCTTCTTGAAGGGGACCCCACTTCAGGTCCTTTGGCTTGCCCTTGAGGGAGGCGTAGAGGGGAGCAAGAGTGGCGGCAATGGCTGGCAGAAAACGGTGATAATAGTTGATCATGCCCAAGAATTCCTGCAGAGCTTTGACGGTCGAGGGAAGTTCTGAACGGCTGCTACCCTCTCAGGGAGGGGATGGACTCCTTCAGGAGTGATACGGTGCCCTAAGAACGACACTTCGTTGGCGCCAAAGGTACACTTGTCATACCGGACTACAAGGTCGTTTTATTGCAGGCGGTCGAGCACGATGCCCAGGTGACGGAGGTGTTCCTCTTTTGAGGATGAGAACACAAGTATGTCGTCCTCATAACATACACAGAAAGGGAGGTCCCCTAAGATGCCATCCATGAGACGTTGAAACGTTGCCCCAGCATTACGAAGGCCAAAACAGGAGTAATTGAAGGTGCATGTACCAAACGGAGTGGTGATGGCGGTCTTGGGGATGTCTTCTGGGTTCATAGGCACCTGATAATACCCCTTCAGGAGGTCGAGCGTAGAGAAAACCTTCGCTTTGTGCAGGTAGGAGGTCACGTCGGCAATGTTTGGAAGGGGGTAGTGATCCGGTTCTGTTTGCTTGTTCAGGCGCCTGTAATCCCCACACAGACGGAGGGAGCCGTCTTTCTTCAGAACGATGTGTAAGGGTGACGACCATGGGGTGGAGGCCTTTTGGCAAAGGCCCATTTCCTCCATTTCGGCGAACGTCTGTTTGGCGGCTGCCAATCGTTCCGTTGCCAGACGTCTGAATTTTGCGAAGACTGGGGGTCCCGTCGTCTTGATATGGTGATAAATACCGTGCTTGGCAGGAACCGTGGGCGTTTGGCGAAGTTCTGGACGGAAAACTTCCGGGTACAACGTGAGGAGGTGGGCGTAGGCATCCGTGGGTGCGCTGATGTGGAGAGCGAGGTTAGAGGGGACGGGTTGAAGAGGTGTCGACAAGTACGAGACTGCGTTGACCAATCGTCGGTGGGCGACATCGACCAGAAGGTGGAAATGAGAGAGGAAATCCGCACCGAGGATTGGCATCGTGACGTCAGCAACAACAAACTTCCAATTGAATTTACCGTTTCCGGACGATAATGTGAGGTTCTCGTAACCGTAGGTGGGTATCGCAGATCCGTTGGCAGCTACCAAGCGGACGTCGGCAGATGTAGACAGACTACGTTGTGTCTTGAAGAGTTTCCTTGGCAAAAGAGAACGACAAGCACCCGTGTCTACCAAAAATCGCACGCCCATTCCTGCATCCTGTAAAAAGAAAAGATCAGAAACACGGGAGGCCACCGCCACAAGCGATGGCCTACTTACATGTTTTTTGGCCACTGACAATCCTTGGCACATTTCTTCGCGGTTGCCCCGAATCCGAAGTGGTAGTAGCAAAACTGCGGCGGATGGGAGTTAGTAAGTGGCTGTAGAAGTCGTTCGTTGGGGCGCGAGCGATTGGTGGGTGGTGGGCGGCTTTGTCGCCGCTTCGGCACGTCACAGGGTAGGCGTGTATATCCTACGGCATTTATGTCAGCTAAGGTTGACGTTGAATAGGCATCCTCGTCATCAGGGGTGGAGGCGTTGATGGAGGTCTTGAAGTGGCTGTCCATAAGGGCGTCGGCTTTGGTCATCAAGTCCTTTATGGGTAAACTATCGACATCGGGTATGGCAGCGCGTACAGGTTCGGGTAAACGGCGTATTCAAAGGGTACGAAGTAGGTTCACCTCACGAGGAGAGCCGTCTGCGGCAGGTTGAAGGCGAGCGATGCTGGTCATTTCCCTGAGGGCAAGCGAAGCCCTTTGGTCCCCCAACGGTTGTTGCGAGAGCTGAAAAAGCTTTGCTATACGGGCGGCTGGCGACGGCGAGTACTGCTGCAGAAGGTATGTTTTGAGGGCGTCATACGCTATTGGGGTGTCTCCTTGTTCACAAAGCCAGTCGGATATTTCTGGGAAGGTGTCCTCTGGTATCGCCGTGAGAACATAATCCGCTTTGGTGGTTGAGCGAGTCACGCCCCTGATACGAAACTGGACTTCTGCGTGCTGAAACCAAGCAAACGCCTCTCTGCTGGCAAACGATGAAAGTTTGAATGGAGCGTCCGCAGCACCAACTGCCGTAGAGTCCGCCATAGTACCAACGATGAAGGGGCGAGGGGGTGGGGGTGGAAGGCGGTGGGAGCAAGTCGACTTCCGGGGTCACCAATGTGACGGGCCGAGAGAGGGTTGTGAACTCAAAGGAAGGATGCAATCCACTGAGTTGTTTATTAAGGAACACTCTCCTTTATATACAAAACCTCAAGGCAACAGGACATAACATGTTCGAGAGACAGACAATGTTACAGAGCAAAACCGGAGACATGATCATTCAGGTTCTTTTTAGTGCGAGGGAAGAGCGCAGATACAAGCATAATATATACAAAATAATTATGTACAATTGTGTGACACACGGTTGGTACAGTACCTTTATATGAAATTTCATGTCATTTGGTGTTATTATGAGGGAAGAGGAGCCGAAAATGTAGTTTTGGTTTAAACATTACATTAATCAATATTGCAAAATTAATCAATTTGAAAAAACTTGTGCCGAAAATGTTGACTTCCTATTAGTATTTATGTATGGCACCGCACCCAATTTCAGGTTATTCCGTTACAGTACTAGCACACAAGAGACCAAAATATAAGTTTTCTTGTCAAAAAATTGCAAAAAATACCTAAAAATTATCTTGAAGGTATATTTTTTTTATACGCACCTGGGTATTTGCACACTCGACCTTTGTGCCAAATTCCAGGTCATTTGGCCAAGAAATGACAGATGAATTAATTTGAAGGTTTGACAGCAGGAGGAGGAGAATCATCAGGAAAAATAATATATTTTCCCCCCATAGAGTGAAATATAATCATCATAGCTGAGCTTAGGATGTTAAGGAGCCACTGTTGTCGACCTACTTAGTTATACCTTGTTAGGGTTCAAACAATCACTCATTTTAGCTAGATCTCTATCAAGGGATTCAGCAAATCCTGATATATATTCAGGAGATGGAATTGAAGCAGAGAGAGTAGTCATCTTTTTATGCAACAAGCTTTTCTAGGCCAAACCACATGTCCTGTGTATATAGTATGAAGAGTAAAGAGCCAAGAACATGACTTCGAGGAACACCAGATATCACATTCCTATACTCCACTATGGTGCCCATCAGTAACATTTTTTTTGCAATCTATTGCTCAAAAAATTAATAATGTTGCTAAGAAAAGTCACTTGCTTTCAACTGTTTGAGCTTGGATACAGGGACCTTGTGATAAACATGGTCAAAGGCAGTACTAAAATCAAGGCCAATCATACGAACATCTTGATAACAATCAAGGGATTTCTGTACTGTATTTGAGATTTTGATAAGGGCATCATTTGCTCCAAGGCCTTTACGAAATCCAAATTGCAAATCAGAAAAAATACGTTCAAAAGCTTGAAATAATATGATTATGTAAATTGGGTGGTAATCATCTAGACTATAGGTACCACAAACACACTTCCATAATGAAGTAAAATAGCCAATTCTCCAATAAGTGCTAAAAGAACCTTTTCTTGACAACTTGCGGAAGATAAAAGACAACTTATTGGCTAATATATCAGCACCATAGAAGGTGAATTTTCGATGAAATAATTATTACTACTAGAGAAAATATCATAGATTTTACCTCGGATCCTGGCTTGTGCTTCAGAAACAAGATCTAAACCCACGAAAGAGAAAATTTCTCCAATCTATTCCCTCGGCTTTCTTTTTCATTCATTGTTCTCTCATAAAATCCGGGCAGCTCAACATCGTCCTTCTCCATTTATCTTGGTCTAAAATCTTTTCCATTTTCGTTATATTCAGGTAAGGCTGAGTAACTGACTTTTCTTATTTACTTCGTAAAAGAATTCACTTTTCGAGAAGATAAAACCTGAGTGTGGAGTCTTTTATTGGCGCGGCGTTGCCGTTACCGTTGCCTTTGTTGCAGACGTAAAGGCCTTTCAAAGGAGGCGTCATCAAAGCCCAGCCTTAAATAGGGTTAATGGACTTCCACAACAATAAATAAGGTTCTCGTTTTGAGATTTCTTTTCTTGTTAGAATACGTCGTCTTGAAAAATTGGTTTAAACTAAAGTTGAACCGCTCATGAATGCTTGAGGTACGGATTGTGTAGGTCATTGAATGTATATTTTGTATTTTCAAGATTGTTTTACAAATTCATAAAGATATAATGACGCAGTAAGGTGATTTACCAAAGTAATCAAAATTACAGTAGTTATTTAAGTCAACAAATCGCAGACAAAATTCATGTAATTTAGTTTGCATGAATCAAGGTTCAACATTTTTCTAATATTCTGAAAACAGTTTCATTCTTTTGCCTCTTCCATAAATACATCTCAATCATTACAATTACCCCACTCACAATGCAAACTAGTAAATTTAAATATGGAATCACTATAAAATTTAAACTGGCCATTTCCCGCTTGTCTTTAATGTAAGTCTATAAACTACTGCACTAGAATTTCATGTTTCTGTTGTTTTTTTTCTACTAGAGTAATTCTTCAAGATAGATATTTTGGTTCAACATGAACACTTCATTCAGTCCTGTTTAAGCTCATTTTTATGTCAAGATGACTCTACTCTCTCTGCTTCAATTCCATCTCCTGAATATATATCGAGATTTGCTGAATCCCTCAATAGAGATCTAGCTAAAGTTAGTAATTGTTTGAACCCTAACAAAACTCAAAGTATAACTGTATGTAGGTCGACAACAGTGACTCCTTAACTTCCTAAGCTCAGCAATGATGATTATATTTCACTCTATGGGGGGAAAATATATTATTTTTCCTGATGATTCTTCTCCTCCTGCTGTCAAAACTTCAAATTGATTCATCTGTCATTTCTGGGCCAAATGACCTGAAATTTGGCACAAAGGTCGAGTGTGCAAATACCCAGGTGCGTATAGAAAAATTATACCTTCAAAATATTTTGAGTTTTTTTATTGCCATTTTTTGACAAGAAAATTTATATTTTGGTCTCTTGTGTCCTAATACGGTAACGGAATGACCTGAAATTGGGTGCGGTGCCATACATAAATACTAATAGGAAGTCAACATTTTCGGCACAAGTACTTCAAAATGGGTAATTTTGCAATATTGGTTAATGTAATGTTTATACCAAAACTGTACATTTTCGGCTCCTGTTCCCTCATGATAACACCAAATAACCTGAAATTTCGTGTAAAGGTAACTTGGATATATGTCCACGGGATGCAAGTCGCGTTTTATTTCGTATATGTCGCTTCAAAATGATTAATCCTATCTATTTTCGGCTATTTTTTTAAAGTACATTTTTGCTTCTCTGCCCTGGTATTTAAACCATATGACCTGAAATTTGGCATGGAAATGTCTGTAATATGTGCGCACAGGAAGTTATTCACAATTTTTGCATAGACCACTTCAGAATGATTTATTGTAAATTTATCGGGGATCCATCTCTGAAAAAATGAATATGAGCCCGTGCATGGTTGCATGGGAGGGAAATGTAGTGAAATAGGCTGTATTTGCTTGGCGAATGTTGTCTTTCTAGTGTTTCTTTAACTCTGTACGACTAAAATTTTGGGTGTGAATCTTGATGGTAAATTTATTTCTGAGAAACACATTTGGTCTGCTGCTTCTTCAATTGCGAAAACAAAATTTGGTTAGAGAAAATATTTTAAGATTTTCGGCGATCAATCTGTTCTGAAGTGTTTCAATTCTTTCATTTTACCTTGTTTCGAGTATCGTTTTCCTGTTTGGTCTTCAGCTGCTGAATTTCTTATTCCTCATCTAGATATCAACCGTCGTTCAGTTATTCTTTATGTATGTTGCATAGGATTTTTCATAACTGACCGTTCTTTGCATTCACATCTTCCCAGACAGCACCATCCTTCTTATAATACTTGTTATTTAATTAATTCTAATAGTCATGCCTTTTCCACCATAAGTCTCAATACTACATAACATTTTATTCCATTTATAACTCTATTGTGGAATGATCTTTCTAATCAGGCAGTTGAATCGGTGGAAATTCAAAAGTTTAAACTTGCAACGAATGTTTTTATTTTAAACAAGCTGACGTAATTATCTTTGCATAGTTTATTTATGAAAGATATATCTTCCTGTAGTTACTGTTCTTAAAATGTTTTATTCTAATTGTTCATTACTGCTCTTGTAGTTTTTCATTTCTTTATTTCCTTTCCTCACTGGACTATTTTTTCCTGTTAGAACCCTTGGGCTTATAGCATACTGCTTTTCCAACTGGCGTTGTAGCTTGCCTAGTAATAATAATAATTCTAATTATACTGACTTATGTGTACGATATCAGTGATTTCAATTGTTTCTTACTAAGCAGATTCATAGCAAACACATTTTAAAAATAATTTGGATTTTTTCCTAGCTATACAAACCTGAATCCCTTGAAATAGGGAATATGTTTTCTGCGGAGCTGGGTTGGGCATTGGATTCGTTAATAAGCTAATTAATGACAGGCGGTGAGCGCGGGTAAGGTGGCCCCCCTCAACACACACCGGTCGGAAACTTATCAGTTTTGTTCTTAGTTCAGGACTGAGAGTGGTGGTTGAGGCGGGAAGTTTAACTTTAAAAGACCCAGGTTTGTATAGCTAGGAAAATACAAATTACTTTCAAAATCTATTAATTGTTCTTAAGCTTATACAAACCTTTCGTCCTTTAAATAGCGACACCCACTGATTGGTGGGTTGGTAGTCCCTCTAGAACCAAAATTGGATGCTTCATTTTCTTTCCTGGAAGTGACAATGTGCCTGGGCCCATACGGAAGGAAACAAGATGACTCCAGCAAACCTCTTATCTGTCTATCATAGGGCTAGGAGGATAGGTCTATACCCTTCAGTCAATAGACTATGTTCAAGGCTGAGCAGTATCCTTGAGAGCAGTGAATGAGAGGAGTTTTTCTTGGCGAAAAATGAGGAAATCCGTAATCTGCGTTAGAGATGCTTCGACCTGAGAAGAATTCCTTCCCCATCACCAATCGCGGAAAATGGCTATCTTCTTGATAGAAAGCAGTAGAGGACCGCCACAGGCACCCAGACATCTCCTGTAGTGCATCGCAAAAAACCTTCACTTGGAGAAGAAGCTGGAAAACTTCAACCTTGAAGTTCCAGCAACCTCACAGATTGGTGGTACTTCTGAAAGTGTGACTTACAGAAAAATAATGGATATATGGAGTTTTCTAGGGACTTTAACTAGAGCTAACAGATCATAATACCAATTTGTATGAGACCATCTGGGAACCATCAAGGTCATCCTGAGTTGGGCATAATCAACACTGGGTTGATTAGCAGACAGATAAAGTTAAATGGCGGGAAGGCATAACAATCCAGGTTATCAAATAGGTGTTGGATGGCATCTTTAAACAGCCCATGGGTTTGAAACGAATGAGCAAAACACAGGGAGCTTCCTGTTTAGCCGTGTGGCCAACAGGTCGATCCCCGAACCTCACAGAATCAGAAGCCTCTATACTACATAGTGATGTAGGGACCAATCCAGACCATATAACCGGCCCCTGGTAACCAAGTATGCCTGCTAGTACATTCTTTTTGCCTGTAATATATTTGGCAGAGAACTCTATGGCAGAATTGTTGCCCCAATGTGCATCCACTGCTTCATCTGCTTGTAGAGAGAGCATGGGATCAAGCCCGCTTACTACACGAAACCACTACGGTGGTGTTGTAACTACACTACCGAGAGCCTCTTCAATGTTCTTGTAATGCTTGTAGTATTAGAAAGGCTCCTTGCCTTCCAGGACATTGAAGAATAGATGCCTCTTCTTCTGATCATACCTCTGAGCACAGTTGCATATCCAGAGGCAGAGTTTTGAATGGGGCTTCTCAGGTGAGGTTTATCTCGTCCATTGTCCTAAGCCTCCTGACCTACTTAAACAGAAAAGAATGGGAGATCCCTGTCGCTTGATCAGAAATCCTTCAACTACTGAAAAAATTTCTGGTGGAGGCACCTGTGAAGAATGGGCTTCTCCAGCTAGCAACTTGCACTAGATGAGGTTGGTAAATATATGATACTTTAATTTCTAGCCAAATACATTAAGCAAATATTTTTCCCACTAGTATCTTGTGTTTTATGCATTTCTGATCCTGATTATTTGGGCGACCCACCTGTTAATGAGATTTTGGACCCTTTTATATAAAGACAATTGTGGGGAACGCCAGTGAAAAAAACCGGACGATTTGAAGAGATATCAATGGTCAGATATTCAAAATAAACACAATTTAACCAGTTGGAAAAATACATGGTTCATGTAAGGGACTGAAAATTAAAGTCTCATAATCATCTACGATTTACTTAACGCCATGCTCACAAAATTAACATTACATCCCTGCTCCTATGTTCTGGCAAGCAGTACATGTTGAGCTGCGCTTGCAAACCTAGTGGGTCATTATTTCAAGGATATGTTTTAAGCTTATAATGGTTTTTGCTCTGCCATAGTTTGCTGCTGTCACGAAATTAACATTACATCACAGCTCCTATGTTCTGGCAAGCAGTAAGTTGTGAGTTGCGTTCATAAACCAAGTGGGTCATTATTTCGGGGATATGTTTTAAGCTTATAATGGTTTTTGCTCCGACATGGCTTAATTAGTACTGTCATGAAATTAAAATAACATAACTGCTCCTATGTTTTGGCAGGCGGTATATGTTGAGCTGCGCTTACAAACCCCATGGGTCATTATCTCAGGGATATTTCTTACTTTCACGTGAGCTGTACACTGAGAAGAGAGCATTTTTATCATAATCAATTGCTGACATAGATGAAATTACACCAAATTTCGAAATAGATTGTAGTTCCCCTGAGTCCCTCTTGGAGACACCTTTATATGATGGTGGTGAAGTTGAAATTGAAGGAGAGAGGGGAGAAATGTATATTGTAGAACAACATCCGGGAGCTTGTGCATAAATATTTGAAAGTTGTAATTAATTAAAAAAAAAAAAACAGGAAATGATTGTCATACAAAAAAACAGAACACCTGGTAAAAGTGAATGCAAGCAATTCCTGTGCAATAACTCACCGTCAAGTTACCCAGATTTAAACAATAAAGTTAGTGAGAAATCGACCTTACACTTTGATCGACCGATACGCATGTTATTATACCCCAGCCCCTATCAAACATATAGAGAACTAGACGAACTAGCCAGCACTCGTTCATTTCATATAATGAATTCCAGTTTGGCTAGTTATTAAAAGTATCACATGTTAACCAAGAGGTTTATTGTAAAGACAAACTAACTCTCTGCCGTTATATCCTAGAGAAAATTGCCTTCATAGTAAACCTTCCACTAATGAGAGTACAGTCTCTCCTATTACATGATTGCAGTGTGACGGCGCCGAGTAAGGCTGTGAACTCAAAGGCAGATTGGAAACGACTGAGTTATATTATTGTAGAACATTCTCCTTATATACAAAACCTCAAGGCAACAGGACATAACAAGTTCACAAGACAGACAATATTACAGAGGAAAAACCAGACATGAATTTTCATGTTCGTTTTAGTGCGAGGGAAGAGCGAAGATACAAACATAATATATACAAAAGGAATTATGTACAATTGTGTGAAACACAGTTGTTACAGCAGTATCTCAGTACGACATCAGAATTGTGAAAGAGCGAGAAATGGAACTTGAATCTATCTATGCTATGATATCCTTTTGATTTCCTCTCACTTTGAAGGAGAACTTCTTACCAAGCCTGGAAATGTATCGGTTATATTTTACATCATGTAATAAATACGGTACTTTCCAAATTTGGCTTTATTTGGAACATTTGAAAATGGATTGGATTCTGAATTACCAGTGGCTCATTTATCTTGTTCAAAATCCAGCAACCACATTGTGTTTGACAGCTAATGTACATATGTTAAGGAAGGAGAAAGGCTACGTCTTGTAGGTGAAGTTAAATTTGTTGACCTTCCGATACTCGGTGCCACAACAAATGAACAAGTTCTACAATTCCTCTATTAACAAAGAAATTTTTTAATGTCTCATTCGCGATTTCGTCTCGACTCCTGAGCTGGTAAAATTAGATATTCTTAGTGAAGTTGTGCCTGCTGAATTTCTTCACTGTGGAAGACTAGTTCGTTATTTACCTTCTAAAATTATGGAATGCAATGAGGTATTCACATGAGATTTAAAAGAAACTGGTAATTATATAATGATGCACTGTTCATGAGAGGTGGATTGGGATAGCAGTCAGCTACCTATAATTTCCAATGACAGTGACACTGTAGCACGTCTGTTCCGTTATGCTGCTCATTTCCGAAAATGAAGCCTCCAAGAATTATGGGTAGAGTTTGGCACCGGTGAGCAAAACCTCATATGCTGCTACACACACTTACAGAAAAACTGGGAGAAGGATTATGCAAAGTTATTGTCTAAGCACACATATTGACTAAAGATGCTGATATTAGCAAGATAAGCACCAAACATGCATTTGTGTCATTTGATCCAGAAAAATACTTAGATGATTTTTCAGTCTGGCTCTCTCATTGATGAGAACTACAGGAAAGCTGAAGTGTGTCTCATTCAGGTGTGGGCTAGAGCAAAGAAAAAAAAAGAAACAAAACGCATTCGACCAGCTCAGTGGAAATTCACCTGTGTGCGCAAACACCAAGTCAATGAAAATGAATTTCCTGCCACCCCCTTCAAATGTTTGTTATTAAAAGGAGGAGATTTAATAGCCCAATGAGTCAAGCTTCACTCTTATAGGGCTGGCCTGATTAAATTTGGGAGGAAATAATATCTATATGGAATATAGAATATAGAAGAAATATATAAATGCGAGATAAAGTAGATTATTGGATAAAAATCTGCAATAAATAGAAACAAATCTTACCTATAAAACCAATGCTTATTAAAAACGATAAGATCTTGATAACAAAGAAATTCTCAGTCAGATAAAATGACAAGAAAAAACAAATCTTGCTAATACATAAATATCTTTCTTTTAAAAACTTGACAGTCACAAAAAAATGTTGTATGCCTATAGTTAATATGGTGTCCTAAATACCGTGTTAATTTTGTATGACCAATACACAACATTGTTAGAATTACTTCAATCCTTTTATCTTTTTTGTTCTGACAATTTCCAGGGGGGAGCTATTGGTTTTGTTTGCTTTAACTTATCATTGACAGATTCATTATTCCAGTTCGTTTGCCATTTTGCTACTATGAAAGGCTTCATGGTGGTTATATAATCTTTAACGGGTACTTTAATGTGCTTTTGTGGTAAATCTATTGCTGATTTAGCAGAATCATCCGCCTTTTCCTTTCCAACAACCAGGGCATGGGCTTGAATCCAATATATTTCATTATGAGCCCCTTTGGAATAGAATTCAAGGAGACCTTTAATTTGCAAAACCATTTGGCTTGTTCTAACATATGTAAACTTTCAGGGTTTCTATGGCATCTCTTGAATTGGCATGAATGATAATCTTATGATATGCTCTATCTTCAATTGTTTTAATAATTTCTATTGCTTCAACTGTAATTCTTGTCAACATTAAGGAACATTTTATTCTCTTCGTAAGGTTCTATGCCTTCTTAGTGTTAGTGTTAACCATCCTGTCACAGTTCCAACCAAATATGGATGGGTGAAAGACAATGACACACTTGTGACGAGCCAAGAGTTGCATGTTCAGGCACCTGTAATCCCCCCACGGACGGAGGGAGTCGTCTTTCTTCAGGACGATGTGTAAGGGTGACGACCATGGGCTGGAGGCCTTTTGGCAAAGGCCCATTTCTTCCATTTTGGCGAACGTCTGTTTGGCGGCTGCCAATCGATCCGGTGCCAGATATCTGAATTTGGTGAAGACTGGGGGTCCCATCGTCTTGATATGGTGATAAATACCATGTTTGGCAGGAGTCATGGGCGTTTGGCAAAGTTCTGGACAAAAAACTTCCGGGTATGACGTGAAGAGGTGGGCGTAGGCATCCGTGGGTGCGCTGTTGTGGAGAGCAAGGTTGGAGGGGGCGGGTTAAAGAGGTGTCGACAAGTATGAGTCTGCGTTGGCCAGTCGACGGTGGGTGACATCGACCAGAAGGTGGAAATGAGACAGAAAATCTGCATCGAGGATTGGCAATGTGATGTCAGCAACGAGAAACTTCCAATTAAGTTTGCCGTTTCTAAACAATAATGCGAGGTTCTCGTAAGTGTAGGTGGGTATCGCAGATCCGTTGGCAGCTACCAGGTGGACGTCAGCAGATGAGACAGACTACTTCGTGTCCTTGGCAAAAGAGAATGACAAGCACCCGTGTCTACCAAAAATCGCACGCCCGTTCCTGCATCATGTAGAGAGAAAAGATTAGAAATATGGGAGGCCACTGCCACGAGCGATGGCCTACTTACACGTTTTTTGGCCACTGACAATCCTTGGCACATTTCTTCGTGGCAGCCCGTAATCTGGAGTGGTAGTAACAAAACTGCGCCCGATGGGCGGCAGTAAGTGGCTGTAGAAGTCGTTGGTTGGGGCGCGAGCGAGTGTTAGGTGATGGGTGACTTTGTCACCGCTCCGGCACGTCACAGGGTAGGCGTGTGTGTCCTACGGCATTCACGTCAGCTTCGGTTAGCGTTGAATAGGTGTCCTCTTTGTCAGGAGTGATCTTAAAGGTCGTGAAGTGGCTGTCCATAAGGGCGTCGGCTTAGGTCATCAAGTCCTTTATGGGTAAACTATCGACATCTGGTATGGCATCACGTACAGGTTCGGGTAAACGGCGTACCCGAAGTAGGTTCACCTCACGAGGAGAGCTGTTTGCGGCAGGTTGCAGGCAAGCGATACTGGTCATTTCCCTGAGGGTGAGCGAAGCCCTTTGGGCCCCCAATGGTTGTTGAGAGAGCTGAAAAAGCTTTGCTATATGGGCGGCTGACAA
>NC_090739.1:75248768-75256268 GCF_036898095.1 Palaemon carinicauda
ATCACCCACGAAATGCATTTAATACCGAATTCTATCTTGGGAAATACATATCCACTTGGAATTCATTTTATGGTAACAGCTTCTGGCCGGGTGGTGATTCGAACCACCACCTGTACGGCTAGAAACTATGCTTGGCAGGGACCCTACCGACTCAGCTATCAAGAGAGACTAAAAGTTTATGACAAGTCCCCCTACATATTCCTGTCGAATTCAGGATTCTGTTCATAGACTTGAAATAGACCCATCTCCACCATGATAGCTGAATCGTGAGTTTGCAACACGTGGTTATTTTAATGAACATATATCACAAGCACACGTGATTTTAATTAATTTAAATATCACCCACGAAATGCATTTAATACCGAATTCTATCTTGGGAAATACATATCCACTTGGAATTCATTTTATGGTAACAGCTTCTGGCCGGGTGGTGATTCGAACCACCACCTGTACGGCTAGAAACTATGCTTGGCAGGGACCCTACCGACTCAGCTATCAAGAGAGACTAAAAGTTTATGACAAGTCCCCCTACATATTCCTGTCGAATTCAGGATTCTGTTCATAGACTTGAAATAGACCCATCTCCACCATGATAGCTGAATCGTGAGTTTGCAACACGTGGTTATTTTAATGAACATATATCACAAGCACACGTGATTTTAATTAATTTAAATATCACCCACGAAATGCATTTAATACCGAATTCTATCTTGGGAAATACATATCCACTTGGAATTCATTTTATGGTAACAGCTTCTGGCCGGGTGGTGATTCGAACCACCACCTGTACGGCTAGAAACTATGCTTGGCAGGGACCCTACCGACTCAGCTATCAAGAGAGACTAAAAGTTTATGACAAGTCCCCCTACATATTCCTGTCGAATTCAGGATTCTGTTCATAGACTTGAAATAGACCCATCTCCACCATGATAGCTGAATCGTGAGTTTGCAACACGTGGTTATTTTAATGAACATATATCACAAGCACACGTGATTTTAATTAATTTAAATATCACCCACGAAATGCATTTAATACCGAATTCTATCTTGGGAAATACATATCCACTTGGAATTCATTTTATGGTAACAGCTTCTGGCCGGGTGGTGATTCGAACCACCACCTGTACGGCTAGAAACTATGCTTGGCAGGGACCCTACCGACTCAGCTATCAAGAGAGACTAAAAGTTTATGACAAGTCCCCCTACATATTCCTGTCGAATTCAGGATTCTGTTCATAGACTTGAAATAGACCCATCTCCACCATGATAGCTGAATCGTGAGTTTGCAACACGTGGTTATTTTAATGAACATATATCACAAGCACACGTGATTTTAATTAATTTAAATATCACCCACGAAATGCATTTAATACCGAATTCTATCTTGGGAAATACATATCCACTTGGAATTCATTTTATGGTAACAGCTTCTGGCCGGGTGGTGATTCGAACCACCACCTGTACGGCTAGAAACTATGCTTGGCAGGGACCCTACCGACTCAGCTATCAAGAGAGACTAAAAGTTTATGACAAGTCCCCCTACATATTCCTGTCGAATTCAGGATTCTGTTCATAGACTTGAAATAGACCCATCTCCACCATGATAGCTGAATCGTGAGTTTGCAACACGTGGTTATTTTAATGAACATATATCACAAGCACACGTGATTTTAATTAATTTAAATATCACCCACGAAATGCATTTAATACCGAATTCTATCTTGGGAAATACATATCCACTTGGAATTCATTTTATGGTAACAGCTTCTGGCCGGGTGGTGATTCGAACCACCACCTGTACGGCTAGAAACTATGCTTGGCAGGGACCCTACCGACTCAGCTATCAAGAGAGACTAAAAGTTTATGACAAGTCCCCCTACATATTCCTGTCGAATTCAGGATTCTGTTCATAGACTTGAAATAGACCCATCTCCACCATGATAGCTGAATCGTGAGTTTGCAACACGTGGTTATTTTAATGAACATATATCACAAGCACACGTGATTTTAATTAATTTAAATATCACCCACGAAATGCATTTAATACCGAATTCTATCTTGGGAAATACATATCCACTTGGAATTTATTTTATGGTAACAGCTTCTGGCCGGGTGGTGATTCGAACCACCACCTGTACGGCTAGAAACTATGCTTGGCAGGGACCCTACCGACTCAGCTATTCGGTATTAAATGCATTTCGTGGGTGATATTTAAATTAATTAAAATCACGTGTGCTTGTGATATATGTTCATTAAAATAACCACGTGTTGCAAACTCACGATTCAGCTATCATGGTGGAGATGGGTCTATTTCAAGTCTATGAACAGAATCCTGAATTCGACAGGAATATGTAGGGGGACTTGTCATAAACTTTTAGTCTCTCTTGATAGCTGAGTCGGTAGGGTCCCTGCCAAGCATAGTTTCTAGCCGTACAGGTGTTGGTTCGAATCACCACCCGGCCAGAAGCTGTTACCATAAAATGAATTCCAAGTGGATATGTATTTCCCAAGATAGAATTCGGTATTAAATGCATTTCGTGGGTGATATTTAAATTAATTAAAATCACGTGTGCTTGTGATATATGTTCATTAAAATAACCACGTGTTGCAAACTCACGATTCAGCTATCATGGTGGAGATGGGTCTATTTCAAGTCTATGAACAGAATCCTGAATTCGACAGGAATATGTAGGGGGACTTGTCATAAACTTTTAGTCTCTCTTCATAGCTGAGTCGGTAGGGTCCCTGCCAAGCATAGTTTCTAGCCGTACAGGTGGTGGTTCGAATCACCACCCGGCCAGAAGCTGTTACCATAAAATGAATTCCAAGTGGATATGTATTTCCCAAGATAGAATTCGGTATTAAATGCATTTCGTGGGTGATATTTAAATGTATATAAATATATATGTACATAAATATATATGTACATAAATATATATATATATATATATATATATATATATATATATATATATATATATATATATATAAAAGAGGTGGAGCTGAGGGGAGAATGACTGCTCCCTGCACTCTAGTTTTGGGGTGCTTGAATGTGCGTGGATGTAGTACGATAGAGAGTAAAAGATGTGAGATTGGAAGTATGTTTAGGAATAGAACGATGGATATCTTGGCTTTGTGTGAGACAAAGATAAAAGGGAAAGGTGAAGTGATGTTTGGTAAAATGTCTGGTAGTGTTTCCGGGATTGAAAGGGGAAGAGCAAGAGAAGGTGTGGCTTTATTACTGAGTGAATGGATGACAGGTAAAGTAGTGGAATGGAAGGAGATATCATCTAGGTTAATGTGGGTAAGGGTTAGGTTGAGTAGGGAATGTTGGGCTTTTGTCAGTGCGTATGGGCCAAGTTGTGAGAAAAGTGAAGAAGAGTGGAATGATTTCTGGAATGATTTAACTAGGTGTGTAGAAGGACTGGGTAGATAGAATTATGTAGTTGTCATAGGTGACTTAATTATTAGAGTGGGTGCTGGAGAGGTAGAAGGTGTCATTGGGAAGCATGGCGTACCAGGTGAAAATGAGAGTGGTGAGAGAATGGTAGATATGTGTGTTGAGCAAGAGATAGTGATAACTTCTAGCTGTTTCAAAAAGAAAGATAAAAACAAGTATACATGGATAAGAGTGGCAAATGAAAGAGTGGTAGAAAGTGTGTTAATGGGTTATGTATTGATAACTAAAAGAATGTTTGGAAGATTGAAAGATGTGCACGCATTTAGTGGTATGTCTGATTATTTTTTGGTGCAAGGAAAATTAGTTGTAGCAAAAGAGTGGGGAAATAGAGTAGGTGGATGTAAAAGGGAGCTAGTGAGGGTTGAAGAGCTAGTAAAACCCGGGGTAAAAAGTAAATATCAAGAAAGGTTGAAAATGGCATATGACGAAGTGAAAGTAAGAGAAACTGGTAATATAGAGGAGGAGTGGAAGTTAGTAAAAGAAAATGTTGTTGGGATTGCAAGTGATGTGTGTGGCAAGAAGTTTCTTGGAGGCAGCACGAGGAAGAGTAGTGAATGGTGGAATGAAGGAGTGAAGGTATAAGTGGAAGAGAAAAAGAGGGCTTTTGAAGAATGGCAGCAGAATAATAGTATAGAGAAGTATGAAAGATATAGAGAGAAAAATGTGGAAGTAAAGCGCAAGGTAAGTGAGGCAAAGAGGGCAGCTGACCTGAGGTGGGGTCAGGGATTGGGTCATTCATATGAAGAGAATAAAAAGAAGTTTTGGAAAGAAGTGAAGAGAGTAAGGAAGGCTGGTTCAAGAATTGAAGAGACAGTGAAAGATGGAAATGGGAGGTTGTTAAAAGAAGAGGATGCAAGGAAAAGGTGAGCGGAATATTTTGAAAGTTTACTGAATGTTGAGGATAATAGGGAAGCAGATGTAATTGCTGTTCCAGGTGTTGAGGTGCAGGTGATGGGAGATGAGAATGAGAGAGAGAGATTACAAGAGAGGAAGTGAGAAGAGCACGAGATGAAACGAGAGTAGGAAAAGCATCTGGTATGGATGGTGTGAGAGCTGAGATGTTAAAGGAAGGGGGTGTGACTGTACTTGAATGGTTGGCAAGATTGTTTAATGTGTGTTTTGTGTTGTCAATGGTACCAGTAGATTGGGTTTGTGCGTGTATTATACCACTTTATAAGGGTAAGGGAGATGTGCATGAGTGTTGTAATTCAAGAGGTATTAGTTTGTTGAGTGTTGAAGGAAAAGTGTATGGTAGATTACTGATTAATAGGATTAAAGAAAAAACAGAGAATGCAATCTTAGAAGTACAGGGTGGTTTTAGAAGAGGTAGAGGTTGTATGAATCAGATTTTTACAGTTAGGCAGAAATGCGAGAAATAATTAGCAAAAGGTAAGGAGGTGTATGCTGCGTTTATAGATCTGGAGAAAGCGTATGATAGAGTTGATAGGGAAGCAATGTGGAATGTGATGAGGTTATATGGCGTTGGTGGAAGGTTGTTGCAAGCAGTGAAAAGTTTCTAGAAAGGTAGTAAAGCATATGTTATGATAGGAAATGAAGTAAGCGATTGGTTTCCGGTGAGTGTAAGGCTGAGACAGGGATGTGTGATGTCGCCGTGGTTGTTTAACTTGTATGTTGATGGAGTGGTGAGAGAGGTGAATGCTCGAGTGCTTAGACGAGGATTGAAACTGGTAGACGAGAATAACCATGAATGGGAGGTAAATCAGTTGTTGTTTGCGGATGATACCGTACTGGTTGCAGACGCGAAAGAGAAGCTTGGCCGATTAGTGACAGAATTTGGAAGGGTGTGTGAGAGAAGGAAGTTAATGTGGGTAAGAGTAAGGTTATGAGATGTACGAGAAGGGAAGGTGGTGCGAGGTTGAATGTCATGTTGAATGGAGAGTTGCTTGAGGAGGTGGATCAGTTTAAGTACTTGGGGTCTGTTGTTGCAGCAGATGTACGTCAGAGTGAATGAAGGATGCAAAGTGTTGGGGGCAGTTAAGGGAGTAGTAAAAACTAGAGAATTGGGCATGAATGTAAAGAGAGTTCTGTATGAGAAAGTGATTGTAGCAACTGCGATGTATGGATCGGAGTTGTGGGGAATGAAAGTGACGGAAAGACAGAAATTGAATGTGTTTGAGATGAAGTGTCTAAGGAGTATGGCTGGTGTATCTAGAGTAGATAGGGTTAGGAACGAAGTAGGGAGGATGAGAACGGGTGAAAGAAATGAGCTAGTAGCTAGAGTGGATATGAATGTGTTGAGGTGGTTTGGCCATGTTGAGAGAATGGAAAATGGCTGTCTGCTAAAGAAGGTGATGAATGCAAGAGTTGATGGGAGAAGTACAAGAGGAAGGCCATGGTTTGGGTGGATGGAAGGAGTGAAGGAGGCTTTGGGTGATATGAGGATAGATGTGAGAGAGGCAAGAGAGCGTGCTAGAAATAGGAATGAATTGCGAGCGATTGTGACGCAGTTCCGGTAGGCCCTGCTGCTTCCTCCAGTGCCTTGGATGACAGCGTAGGTAGCAGCAGTAGGGGATTCAGCGTTGTGAAGCTACATCTGTGGTACATAACGGGGGAGGGTGAGCTGTGGCACCCTAGCAGTACCAGCCGAACTCGGTTGGGTCCCTTGTCAGGCTGGGAAGAACGTAGAGAGGAGAGGTCCCCTTTTTTTGTTTAATTTCTTTGATGTCGGCTACCCTCCAAAATTGGGGGAAGTGCCTAGGTATATATATATATATATATATATATATATATATATATATATATATATATATACGATTTTTTTTCGTCCCCTCGTTACGACATTCTCCCCACCTTACGGCATCGAATTCCGAAACTCAAAATTGGCGGTTTCTACGTGTACGACTGTGCGAGTCAGTAGCTTACCACCACGCTCATACGTCACTGCATACGTCACTAAGAAGCTGGTCTGCTATTGGTCGGCATCACGGCGTCACTAAGATGCCGATACGCTATTGGCCGAAAATCCTCCCACAATGCTTGAGAGAGATGCTGCCTCTCTCTCTCTTTGTCATACGCGCGCTCAGTTCAGAATCTCGTGTGTGTTTCGTAAAGACTTGATCTCGTGTGAGTGCTTGCGATATTGTTATTTTTTGTGCATTTTAGTGCTTAATTATAACTTTAATTCGTTAGCCATGGGTTCCAAGATTGCTAGTGATGTTAAAGGCAGAAGTAAGAAGATGACAACTATGGAAACGAAACTGGAGATCATAAAGAAATATGAAGAAGGCATGCGCATCGTTACCCTCGCTAATACGTACGGCCGTAACCAATCTACGATTGGTACAATTATTAAGAATAAGGAAGCCATTAAGGCAAGTAAATCTTTTAAAGGCATGACTGTCCTTGCCAGTGGAAGGACCTCAATCAATGATGAGATGGAGAGACTCCTTCTTCTGTGGATTAAAGAGAAGGAAATCGCTGGGAATACACTCACGCAATCGGTAATTTTGCACAAGGCGAGCGCCATCTTTGCCGATCTCGTGGAAGCCCAGAGAGATGGCGGAGGCATAAAACGTCGCAGCAAGCCCCCCAAGAGTTTAAGGCTTCTCATGGGTGGTTTAATCGGTTTAGGAAGAGGACTGGTATTCACTCAGTCTTCAGGCATGGAGAGGCGGCCAGTTCTGACAAGAAAGCAGCAGAAGAATTCCTCAAGAAGTTTGAGAACGTAATTTCCAGAGAAGGCTACATTCCTCAGCAAGTTTTTAACTGCCATGAAACTGGCCTTTTCTGGAAGAAAATGCCCGCCGTACATATATCACAGCTGAAGAAAGGAAACTTCCTGGCCATAAACCAATGAAGGACAGACTAACGCTCGCATTTTGTGCAAATGCCAGTGGGGACTTAAGAATTAATTCCCTACTGGTACACCACTCAGAAAATCCTCGTGCCTTCAAGGCACAAAATATCACGAAGGAGAGGCTCTCAGTATTTTGGAAGTCTAATGCTAAGGCCTGGGTCACGAGGACCATATTTATTGAGTGGATAAACGTCTGCTTCGGTCCTGCTGTCAAGAACTATTT
>NC_090739.1:75261268-75281268 GCF_036898095.1 Palaemon carinicauda
AATTCTAATATCAGAAAAATCATGGAATCACCATCATATTCATAATTATGTTGGCAAGGATGAAAAGATGAGGATGATGACAGTGTTCATGGTGAAACTTATAAAAGTTTATCAACCATAAGAGCATCTATTTAGATTAATGTAAAGAAAAAAAAAAGTCAAAGAAACTGCAATTTCATTTCAAAGGTTTAATAAATAAAATGACGTTATAGAAGTTGCCTGCATCTTCCGTAACCATGGCAACTTGAAAACAGTCAACGTCTTCTCTCACGAGCTACAGGTAGATTTAAAACTTGATATATGCTGTTATTTGCTGTGAAGAACCTGTAAGATCAGAGACAAAAATATTTCGAGTACATCAGTTACGCCTGTTTATATTTCGTATTCAAAACAATAAACAAGATAAATTTACGAACATTATGGATCATAGATTTAACTTCAAAACAGTTAATGCAAGAAGATATTGAGAAAACGAAGGTAAATTCAGGTTGTGTTTTACTAAGCATGTGTGTCTCAATTCTTAATATTCTAACAGAAATTTCATATATTAAATACATATAAGAGTTCAAAATAAATCTTGATCCAAAAAGTAACCATGCTATGCAAATATCATTGTTTTAAAGCTTTTCAACGCCGACAATGTTTCAAATAATTTTGTGGAAATTGAACATTAGTTCATAAGTTAAAGTCTGAAACCTTCTTCACGGGTGTTGCCAAATATAAGAGAATCCATTATCGTATATACTATTCTCGCTTTCAAGAGTAACTTACGTTAGCAATGATCCATTTTCTGAAGTACTGAGTGATGCCAGGAAAGATATAAACTTCAATTCTGCCTCAGGAGGAGTTCCATCCGGAAATTTTATCTGAAAAGAAAAAAGATATTTATAAATCAATCTTTAGCTTCAGTTTCTATGGAATAGTTAAGAATTAAACTGACCCCTTATTTGGAATCTTGTTATCACCAGGGGCGTAACTGAGTAAAAAAAAAAAGGGGGGGGGGTTGGGAGGGACAAAGGGGGGAGGGCAAGTGAAGCGAGCCTTTCATCGGGGGTTTGGGATGTGGGGCGCTGTGAGCCCCCCAAGAAAATCCTTTAAATTTGAGATCTTTCTAGGGCACAGTCAGGCCTATTAGAGGTGCTAAACTAAATCATATGGGTGGTTTAACATTAAGAATCTATTAGATGTCAAGGTGGGACAAGAGATACACGGTGGTGGAGGCGTGTGGTTTATTGCGTCCTCAGTTACATACTCCCTCCAGTTGCAGTCTGCAACCGGCACACTCACTTGGTGCCTGCCCATCATGAGAAAACATCTTACAAATGCCCCCTAGATTAATACATGGGTATACATGGAGAAGCAATAACAAGAACAATACATGGATATACATGGATTAAATTGGATGCATACGCCAGAATAAGGGGACAGATACATGGCTGGCGGGAGTACAGAATTCAATGTATGTATAATACATGTACATAGAATTATATGAGAAACAGAGACAATAAAAAAATAAACAGACGATGCTGTAATATACGTGATTACACATAAGAAGGGTGTATGATAGTCAAAGACGTCATATGTAGTCATTCATCCATGCTAGCCGCCTGGTGTGCAGTGATAGGTGTGACTCCCGCACTGCTTGCGGGCTGGGCGTAGGGTGGCTGACCAGTGGCTGCTTGGGCGTGGGCGGGGCTGGATGTGTGGCAGGTGTGGCCCGCCCTGGCTGGGGCCCCGATGATGTGAGTTGCAGATGCTTCCTGTTACGGAGGGAGAGGAGCCCGCTGCCGTTCAGTCTGATTAGATATTCTCGGTATGGGAGCATTTCCGCCACGTTACCGGTACAGTCTCACAGCTGGATGGCCTGATTTTGCACTCGCACTTGGGAGCATGAGTTGATGACGGGAAGCGTTCAGGAGGGTCTGTTCTCGGTAAGGGCAGCACCGTTGTCAGCCATCTAACGTTCTCTATGCCGAAGGGTTGCCCCCCAGTGTTTGTCTACCGTGAGGTTCCAGCGGACCGTAGGTACGCCGTCTCGGAGCTACCTGCCTGCTACCATCTGGGCGGGTGACTTATATATTCCTCGGAGGGGGGTGTTGAGATACTGTATCATAGCCAAAGAAGGCTTGTCCGTGTCGAGGCTGCTGCCGCTGCCCGTGTTGGCCATTATTATCCGGTTTCCAACCTTGACTGCGGCCTCTGCCCTACTGTTGGACTGCGGGTACTGGGCGGATGATAGTCGCACGGACACGCCCCATAACTTGAAAAATTCCCCCATTTCCTCGCTTGCCAGATTGGTGCCACCGTCCGTGGAGATTTGCTCCGGGGCCCTCCACCTGCCGAAGTAGCGACATAGCTGGGTCTTGATGTGAGAGGAGGAGGTACCGTGGGGGATGTGGGCCAGCTCCAGCCAACCTGTGAGCCTGTCTGCGTAGGCCATGTACATGTGTCCGTCGTGCTGGAACATATTCGCTACCGTCATCTGGAATGGGTACTCGGAGGGTGGAGTGATGAGGAATTCCTCCGCGGCCTGAGATGGTGCGTGTACGTCACATTCTTTGCACAAGTAGCGGTGATACTGCAGGTTCCCCTCGAGTCCAGGCCAGTATACCGTCTGGCGGGCTCGTCGTTGCTTAGAGTCCAGGCCTTGGTACCCCTCGTGTAGGTTAGAAGCCACCTGCTGATGAAGAGGCTCCGGGATAACTAGGTGGACGTTGCCCTGTTCGAATGTGTATGTCACTAAGTCTTGGACGACGGCCAGCCTCTCCCTGACACCGTAGAAGGGCCGAAGGCATGCAACTTCCTGGGACTTCCTGTCGCCCCAGTCCCCGGCCAGGATCTTGGCCATGAGCAGCTGATACACGGGGTCGCTGACGGCAGCATGTCTGACACTCTCCTCGTCCACGATGTAGCTGTTGTGCTCTACTGCTGCCAAGACAGTGGCTGCTATTGCGTCGGTGAGGTCTTTGTCAAGGTCCACGTCGTGGGTGCTGGGATCGGCTTTCAAGGCAGGGTATCGTGAAAGGAAGTCTTCCTCACAGTTACGCTTCCCCGGCAGATACTTGACCCTGAACTGGTACTGCAGGGTTCTCTCCTTCAGCCTGAAGAGACGGGGGTTGGAGATTTCCGTAAGGGACCGATCCACCAGCAACTTGTTTAATGGGTGGTGGTCTGTCACGACGGTGAGGTTGGGGCACCCCAGAAAGAACAGCCTCACCTTCTGGAGGCACCAGGCTACCGCGAGGGCCTCCCCCTCCACGGCGGCGGTGAGATGGTGGCTGTCGCATAGAGCCAGGCACCACCCGGCCGTGCAGCAGAAGGGCGTGGTGGCAGAGCTGCACGTGCAATACTTCTGGAGGATAACAAACCCTATTCCCTCTTTGCTCCAGTCGGTGATCGCTGCTGTGGGGCGGCTCCTGTCATAATAGGCCAACCTGTCCTTTGCTAATTGGCAGATCATGTCCTGGGCATGATGGAATTTAGTGCGGAGTGCCTCGTCCCAGTGCACTAACTTCCCCGTTGACTTTTTGAAGAGCTCCCTGAATGTGTTCATGATGGGGGCTGTTGCGAGGAAGGGCGCCAGCTGGTTGACGAATCCGTGCACACCCTTATGTCGGTGATAGAGGGCTGACGAATCCGTGCACGCCCTTAAGTCGGTGATAGAGGGCTGACACGGCATCGGGATGTTCTTGATGGCCGCCAAATAGCTTGTAGGCCTCCCAGACCAAGTTGAAGCCCACAAAGTCCGCTTCTCTTCTTACGAACTGCAATTTCTCCGGCTTCAGGGTGACGCCCTTAGCTGCGCATGTTTCGAGGAAGTTGTAGGCATGCCAGAAAGCACTTATATTTCCTATGGATGTCCTGGATGGCGTTGCAAATCGTCGAGTATACGTATCGCCGGCGGAGCAGTGCCCTATGGGGGTACGACGGTAACGAAATCTCCCCCAAGGGGGTAATGAATGTGGCCAGGTCGCTACTTTCTTTGGCTAGCTCCACCTAGTGGTATCCCCAGTGCGCGTCGGCCACGGTCTTGAATGTGTGCTTGGGTACCCCGGAGACCATGTCGAATGGGGGCTGGGGTGTGGCGTGTCTCCCGCAGGCAGGATGCGTTGAGGCGCTGGTAGTCGACTTTACGGCGTGGCTGTCCTGACTTCTTGGCGACGACCACCATACGGGCACACCACTCGGTCGGCTGCCCGGCAGGTACTGGTTCTATGACGCCACGGGCGACGTCCTCTTCGAGCTGGGCCTTCACTTCCTCTTCCCAGTGTTTGGGCACCAATGCTGGGGTGTGGCATGAGTAGGGCGTGGCTCCTGGGAGCAGGTGGATGTGATGCGGTTCCCCTTGCATTACTGGCAGTGGCTTTCTGGCTGTGTTAAACATTGTCATGGCAAAATGTTGCAGGAGCCAGGCTTTCAATTTGGCCACATGCTCCTCTTGGGGCGGCAGGGTTACCTCGGCGGGTCGGGGTGGTACCTGGGGGGCCCGTCGAGCCGTGTCGTCGAACAAGCTCACATGTGCCAATGCAGTGGAAGAACTCTTTGGGTACCAGCTTTAAGTCCCTGCAGGCATCCAGCGACAGGAGGTGGTGCTTTGCCGACTGCACGAAGTACACGTCCTGCTCCGTGGTGCGGCCTTGCAAGGTGACGTGGCACACGGTGGATCCAAGGCACTTTAGGGGGAGGTTTGCCACATCCCGCAAGCCAGCACAGGAAGTAAGGGCTGCTGGGCGATCTTGGAGGTGCAACAGCAGGGAGGGCGCCACACATACCTGTGCCCCGGTGTCCGCCACTCCATTACTGGGTGGCAGGGATTCTGCCGTTTTTGCATGGGATTTCCTGCAGCATTTATAATAGTGGCCCTGTTTGCGGCATCCGTTGCATACGGCGGACTTGGCGGGGCATGAGGCTCTGATGGGGGCATGGTGGCCGCCGCAGTTCCCATAGAGAGTGGGTGGGGGACCCCTACCTGTACCAGCAACAGTTGCATTCGGATGATCTGCCTCGGGTATCTCTCTGCCAGCCGCGCAAGCAGTTTCCCACCAATTGCATTGGTGCACAGCGGCGTCAACATAGGCCGCCTCGTAAGCACAGCACCTACCCCTAAGGGCGCTAACACTATTAATGTCGTTGCTACATTGGTACACATGACAACGCATAGCCTCATCACTTAGGCCCACCATTAACTTAGGTAATAACATATATTCGGCTAGATTACACTGACACTGAGGGCACTGAAAATTGCAATCGGTGGCTTTTAGGAACACTTTGAAAAATAATCGCTAACGTTTTCGCCTGGGCCTTGTATCACATTGTAAAACTCCGACCATAACACAGCACGGTTTGTAGAGCGTAACACAATATCACGAATAAAATCCATGGCTTGCATAGCAGTGCAGTTTCTCCATTCCTGTGAGGTGAATCTGGCGTCCAGCGCTCGTTGCAGAGGGGCATGCAGTATAGCCTGGTGTGGTGGACGACCTCATGCGGCGGTAGTCTGCAGAATTCGATCCAACATTCCATTGACCTTCTCCAGGACCTGAATGCGGCAGGCTTCAGCTCAGTTTCACACTTCTCCGGGGCTGCAGACGAAGGGACACGAGGTGCACGGGCAGCATGTGTCTTAATCCGGTCGCGGAGGGAGTTAATTATTTTGTTGCTGTGCCACCATGGCCTGCCTGGCTTCTTGCAGAGCAGGAACGAGTCCACGGGGGACGACGGGATGTGCAGCCCTTGGGGTGGACTGTGCTGGGCAATGCTAGAAGGGCATGGTGAGGGTCACGGAGGTCCTTAAGAATCACTGGGCCATATTAGATGTCAAGGTGGGACAAGAGATACATGTTGGTGGAGGCGTGTGGTTTATTGCGTCCTCAGTAACACACTCCCTACAGTTGCAGTCTGCAACCAGCACACTCACTTGGCGCCTGCCCGCCATGGGAAAACGTATCTTACAAATGCAGGTACTCCATCAACATCTGAGAGCAATTATATGTCATATGTAAGAATGTCACAAAATATTAGTTTTTGGTTATATACTTTCCCTAGCACACACAGAATTTGTTAATAGCGGTGCATTATTGATTTTCATTAGAATTTATTAATAACGGTGCATTCATTTTATATATGTATATGTATACTGTATATATATATATATATATATATATGTATGTATATATATATATATATATATATTATATATATATATATATATATATAATTTATATAAATGTATATATATATATATATATATAATTTATATATATATATATATATATATATATAAATATATATATATAATTTATATATATGTATATATATATGTATGTATATATATATATATATATATATATGTATTTATGTTTATATATATATATATATATATATAGATAGATATATATATATATATATGTCTGTGTGTGTTTGTGTGTAAATGTGTATACACTCTCTCTCTCTCTCTCTCTCTCTCTCTCTCTCTCTATATATATATATATATATATATATATATAACGGATTTTGAGCGAAGCGAAAAATCTATTTTTGGGTAAGATAGCCATGTCGTCCTGATGGAAGTTCCTTAAAGGCAGCTTCCTAGGGTATATTACAACTACGGCGATATTCCCAGAGAATTTACCTTCAGGTACCCAGAATTCTAACTCCTGGAGCGAGTATCCCTAAAAAGACCTTAGGGATATCGTAAATATCAGTGGACGTATTCTTGACACGCCTCATAGCAATCTATACCCCGAATAGAGTTAACACTTCGTAGGGGTAAAAATGGCAAGAAAACGAAAACGATAAGAAAGGGGGGAGCCGTTCATAAGGCATCCCTCCTCCCCGTTTCGAAAGCGTGCCCTGCGCCGCTCACGGCGCCATCTGTATTCCTTGTAGCGATACACGAGGTGCTACAGATACTGTATGTAGGGAGGGGTCCTACTATCCTTTTCACTCTTATTTATTTATTTTTGAAAAGGAGCAGGGCGGGTCCATCAGGACGACATGGCTATCTTACCCAAAAATAGATTTTTCGCTTCGCTCAAAATCCGTTTTTTGGGCTCAAGCCATGTCGTCCTGATGGAAGTATACCAGAGCATTACTGTATCTGTGGATTCTCAATACGTGCCGTACTCCTCAAGAATGTTTCTTAGTCAACTCGACTGACAGACCTAAGATGTTACCGTTATACATCTTTTCACTAATCATAAGCCATGAGAGTGCTTCCTGCCCCCTACAGGGAGGAGTCCTACTAGACTCTAGAAACGAACGAAGAGTACATATACCTATGTATGAATCACTCGCCAGCCAGTACCATATAGTGGTCTCACTCTATATGAAGTAAAGCGAAGTCTTACGGGACTACAGTATCCAAAAGAAAAAGTCCCGACCAGCACCCTGGTCGAAGTAAAATTAGACAAAAGGTTATATCTGCGTAGGATTAAACTTGCTGCTACCACCATCCTCAGAAAGGGGTGGAGTCCTTATTGCTAAGGAAAGTATAAACCAGTATAATCCAGGCTTTGCATTAAGGAATAGGCTATTATAGATATCCCCGATTAATATACATAGGCTAAATGCTCAAAAACAATATGAAATCAAAAATAGGTGAAGGAGACGCAAGGTTCCCGAGAACAAGTTTATTGAGAAACAATAAATAGACATGGTCACCATAAATATGTACATATGCTAGGTGGATGACCAACAATTTACACAAGTACTGTAGTGCATGGATGAATGATTATCTGAAAGAAAACATATGTGTCACTTACACATACCCCGGTATCAAACTTAACGTCCATGTTACTACTTTGCTGACAATAGCGTTGGCAAACGCTTGGCACACCTGTCTGTACTTGTGCTACCATCACCATAACGTTGGAACAGTCACTGTGGGCTCTGAGAGCCTTCACTACCAGTTATATCAACGCATATAACTAACCATTCACCCAAGAATCCAAGCCCCAAATGATTCCGCTGTTCCTCGCAGAGTTAAACAGCAGGGTTAACGACGCAACCAACTGCTACCACAGACCTCTTTAGCTGCTCCACTTGCTTAGCATAGTGGCGAAAGAATACCCTGGAAGACTTCCAGCCAGTGTATGAACGAAGGTGTTCAAAATCCATAAAGTTAAAGAAGTTTAAGGATGAAGCAACTTTCCTCGGATCATGACCTGCGGGTGAACTGTCAGGATCCGCTCTGCGAATAAAATATGTAATTTTCGCCCTAAGCTGATTTAAAGATAAATTCGAGCCCGATGTTTCTCCTCTGAATAGTTGGCCCCCATGGAAGTCTGAAGTTCTACGAAGATAGACCTTAAGGCATTCTACGGGACATAGAGATGCATCTTCTTTCAGAGGGCAGATTCTCCAGGGACCCCACCTGTTGGTGGGCAACTCGTTCTTAGCGAGAAACGTAGGGTCCGGAAACAGGTTCAGTTCTCCCCCATCCAGGAACTGAACTCGGCCCTCCTCTCTCGAGAGGGCCACAATCTCACTAACTCTGGCCCCAGAAGCAAGGGCAAAAAGGAAGATCACTTTTTGAGTCAGGTCCTTCAACGCACATTCCTCATTATCTAGTAATGAGGCAAAATGAAGGACTTTGTCTAACGACCATGAAATAGGCTTTGGAGGAGCTGATGGTCTAAGCCTAGCACAGGCCTTTGGGATCTTATTAAACATCTCGTTAGCGAGGTCTACCTGGAAGGCATATAGAATGGGTCTTGTTAGAGCTGACTTACATGTAGAAATTGTGTTCGCCGCCAGCCCCTGTCCGTGGAGGTGAATGAAGAAGGATAGGCAGAACTCCGTAGAGATCTCGTGCGGGTTCTTATCTTTGACAAAGGCTACCCATTTCTTCCATGCAGATTCGTACTGCCTCCTAGTAGACTTACACTTGTATTCTTCCAGGAAGTCGATACTATCTTTCGAGATTCCGAACCGTTTCTTCACCGCTAGGGAGAGAAAATCATGAGCTGCAGGGTTCGGGTTTTCTGTAATGAAGCGAAGACAGTCGACTTCTGGACTTGCTGGGACAGAACTGGGTCCGGGAGTGGTAGAAACCTCAGTCGTAGTTCCAGAGCTAGAGGGAACCATACACTGTTCGGCCACTTGTGGGCCACTATTGCTGCTACTCCCTTGAAGGATCTCAGTTTGTTGAGGACCCTCAACATCAGATTGTGAGGGGGAAACAGGTAGATCCTAGACCATCTGTTCCAATCGAGGGACATCGCATCTATTGCTTCTGCCGAGGGGTCCACGTATGGGGACACATATTTCGGCAGCTTCTTGTTGTCCTTCGTCGCGAAGAGGTCTATCTGCAGTTCTGGGACTTGTCTCAAGATGAAAGAGAATGATCCTGCGTCTAGGGACCATTCTGTCTCTATCGGTGTAACCCTGGATAGAGCGTCCGCGGTCACATTCCGGACTCCTTGAAGGTGAACTGCTGACAGGTGCCACTTCTTCTTCTCCGCCAGTCGGAATATGGCTAACATTACCTGGTTGAGAGGTGGGGATCTCGATCCCCGCCGATTCAGACATTTCACAACCACCTCGCTGTCCAGTACCAACCTTACGTGGATCGAGTGACGTGGGGATACTTTCTTCAGGGTAAGAAGTACTGCCATAGCTTCTAGAAAGTTTATGTGAAAGGTCCCAAATAGCTTGGACCAGATCCCTTGCACTTTTTTCCGATGGGAGTGACCCCCCCACCCTACCTTTGAGGCGTCTGTGTGGATTGTCACTGACGGGGGGGGGTGGCTGAAGAGGTAGAGACCTCTTTAGACGACTGGCTTGAGACCACGGTCTGAGAAGAGAACGTAGTCGAAGTGGGACCGGTCTCTTCAAGTCCCTTCGCTCTTTCGATGCAAAGGTTCTCCATACTCCCGCTGCATCTTTTAACTGTGCTCTTAGCACTGGGTCTGTTACTGATGCAAACTGAAGAGAGCCCAAAACCCTCTCTTGTTCGCGTCTTGATATCCTCTCGGAACCTAGAAGTCTCCTGACAGACCCCGCTATTTCCTTCCTCTTTGACATCGGGATGGAAAGACGGTGTGACACTAGATCCCAGTGAATTCCCAACCACTGGAACCTCTGAGCTGGAGAAAGACGAGACTTCTTTCTGTTGATCATGAAGCCTAGATATTCCAGGAACTGAATCACTTGTAGGGAAGCTTGCAAGCATTCTGCTCTGGATGCTGCCCACACCAACCAATCGTCCAGGTAGGCTACTACCTGGAACCCTTTTAGGCGTAACTGTTTGAGAGCTGCGCTCGCAAGCTTCGTAAAGATCCTTGGGGCTATGTTTAGTCCGAAGGGCATCGCCCTGAAAGCGTAAAGTTTTTGTTGTAGCTTGAATCCTAGGTAGGGGGAGAGACGACGACTTATTGGAACGTGCCAATATGCGTCTGACAAATCGATGGAGACGGTATATGCCCTCTTGGGCAGTAAGGCCCTTATGTGTTGTAACGTTAACATCTTGAACTTGTGGTTCACTATGAACTTGTTGAGTGGTGACAAGTCCAGAATGACTCTGAGTTTCCCCGAGTCTTTCTTGGGAACACAAAACAGCCTCCCTTGGAACTTGATGGACTTTACCCTCCTGATCACCTTTTTCTCCAACAGATCTTGGATGTACTCCTCCAAAACGGGGGTGGAGTGTTGGAAAAATTGAGGGCACTGGGGCGGAGTACTGTACCAACTCCAACCCAGTCCATTTTTGAGAAGGCTGTGGGCCCAGGGATCGAAGGTCCAGCGATCCCGGAAATACTGAAGTCTCCCACCTACCGGCGACACTTCACTTTGACTGCCCTGCAGTCTTGCCTCCCTGGCCGCGACCACCTCTGAATCCTCGTCCCCTAGAGGGGCGTCTTGATGACCCTCTAGCTGCTCCTCTGGGTCTTGCACGAAACGTGGTCGACTGTCCTTCGAACACGGGATTGAATGCCGGGGAAGCTGATGACATGGCTTGGGGAACCCATTGGAAGGTGGTCGGGGTCTGGGCTACCAGTTGTGGAACCGGAGGCAAAGCTGGCTGCTGCTGCTGTTGTCTTTGCGGTTTGAAGGACTTGGCTGGACGGGAGGAAAACCTTGACTTCTTCGCCTTTCCTTTCGGCTGAGGGCCCTCATCCGGAGAAGACTTCCTCTTAAGGGACAGGCCCCACTTCAGGAGAAGATTGCGGTTCTCAGTGGCTGCCTTGTCCACGATCTCTTTGACCACGTCCTTGGGAAAGAGATCTTTACCCCAGATGCTGGATGAAATTAGCCTCTTGGGTTCATGCCTCACTGTGGCCGAGGCGAACACAAACTCCCTACAGGCCCTCCTTGCTTTAACAAAGCAATAGAGGTCCTTGGTTACTGTGGCCAGATGGATTTTGGCCATAACCATGAACATCTCTGGCATCTTGGGGTCGCTAGCCATCGTCTCCATGTTGGTCTGGAGAGACATCGAGGCTGCCAGGCGCTCCTTTGTGTCCAATTCCCTCCGTAGAAGGAATTCCGACAACTTGGGAAGGTTTTCGCCGAACTGCTGTCCTGCAATGTCGGCGTCCAACTTCCCAACCGAGAAAGTAAGGTGCACCTCCTTCCAGTCCTTATTGTCCATTGGCAATGCCAACGATAGAGGTTTACATTCCTCCAAAGACGGGCACGGCTTGCCAGCTTCAACCGCCTTGATGACGGCCGCAAACCCCTTTTGCATAAAGGGGAAGGCCCTAGCCGGGGAGGATACAAAGGAGGGGTGCTTCTTACTCAAAGCGGCAACCTTTGAGTTTGAGAACCCCCTCTCCTTTAAAGCAGCTGTCAAAGTGGCTTGAGCCTTGGAGTGATCCAGGATAATCACCTCCTTTGGTTCCGTCTCCTCCTTCGAAGCCGGCTCCTTCTTCAAACGGACATAGCAGTCCGGGTAGGCCCCTCTACTGGGCCAGAATTCCACCTCCTCAAGGGGAACTGAGCCCAGTTTCTCCGACATGACGATCTTCCCAATCGTCATCGGCATGTGCTCGGCATATCTCCACGGGTTGGCATCCGAGCACAGAGGAAGGTCCTTAACGTTGAGCTTCTTTGGAGGTCCACGTGATGCTGTGATCTTCTGCATCTGGAGCTCCAAAGTAGCGGCCTTCTGATTATTCTCCCTCTGCATCTGTTGGATCATACCAACGATGGAAGAGAGAGCCTGTCCAAGCTCTGCTGGAAGAGCGGACGAGGTAGAGGGGATAGGTTCAGGGACCTGAACCGGCACGTCTGATGATACGGGAACCTCTTCCTCCACGGCAATAGGATCTCGATCCTCCTCCTCGCCCTCTGAGAGGAGATCCTGCTCCGCACGATCGGACAAGTCGGACATCTTGTCGTCCAACTGGATGTCCTGCATGGCGTCAGCGACATCCTCCTCCACTGGAATCTGGATCAGAGGGATCTCCGGCCGAGGCTGGGGAACAACAGCATCAGGGGAAGCCTTGGGAAAAAGGTATGCCCTCATCTTCTCGTTAGGAAGATAAGGTCCAGTGGTGTTTTTCTGAAAACCCCTTACCCATAAGCGAAGCCTCTCCCTCGCTGCATCTCTTGACTCCGCCGACCTAGGGGATTCAAAAGCCTCTGATAGCAGGTTAGTACATACAGCACATACCTGCGGATCCAGTAACGATGGTCATCATTGGAGGCTGCACAAGCCGCGTGCCTCCTACACGAGGGCATGTCCGCAAAAGTTCTTACTGCGGACATTGCAGAAGACACTATCACACTTCGGATGCTCCTCCTGTAAAAGAAGAAAAATTTCCATGAATATCAAGTGAATTTCAATTCACATGTAACAAATGAGTATTCAACAAGAATAAGGGAAAGACACCTACTTGTGAAACCCACACAAACACCTGTGGAAGCCCACCAGCAAGTCACATAGTTAGTCTTTACTAGAATAACCAGAGAACGTATTTCCAAAGGAAATTAGGTGTAGCTCACACCTAAGGTAAAATATTACCATTCCGGCCAGGGATAAAAGAATTATCTTTTATCCTTGTAAGGCGACACCAGGTGATTGTACCAGTAACACAAGTAAGATAGAAAAGACAGTGTTGTAACCTACTACATCATGAACTCCCTTGGTTGAATATACCACCAAGAGAGGACTGATACAGTACCTGAGGGTGGTGTGCCAGCCGGCTATTGCCGATCAGCACCCCCCCCCCCTGTTTTTCGAAAGGTAGATCTCAAGTACACAACATCAGATCACCTTTATTGGGGAGAACTCCAGATCCCATGCCTGAACCGGCCGGCAGTGGTTGCCGGACCGCAGCCACCCGGTTTGCACTGCGTTGCCGGCCATCATTCTTAGTGGCCGGCTGACTGGGCAGTGTCGCAGGCCGGCCGGCAGCAGTAAACAAACCCTGCCGGCTGGCCCCCACACTAGGCAGCGCTCGGCTGCCGGCCCCACTTGTAGTGGCCGGCAGATGAGCAAGAGACCGGCCGGCAAAGGTATACACCCAACGCCGACCGACAGCAAGAGAACTGGAGAACACCCCTCCCCACCGACGGCCCGGCCTGTAGGCCGGCAGACGGCAAGGACAACACATACTAAGACAATAGAATGAGTGCCGGGTTAAGAGACTATGAGTCTCTGGGCCCGGCACCCGAAAGAGTGCCGAAAGGAAGGGGAGACACTAAGTCAAGCTTCCTAACCGCTGCCTACTGAATCTTCAGACGGCAGCGATGGAGGGACCAAGAAAGGACCGGGCAGCACTCGAAGTAATGGTCTCTGCCGGTCGGCACACTCTGCCGGCCGACAGGAGACCACGCCAGTTCCTCATCCCAACCTAGGCTAGGCAAGGATGCAGACGACTGACACAAGGAACGGAAAAAAGAAGGGAAGGACAGAGGGTCCTATCCAACCTTACCTTGGTTAAGGGTCATTCCCAACTAAGACAGTTCATCTCAGTTAGAGAAAGGCCCGAGAGGGAGGCCGGCACTACTGGCTGCCTCCCAAGAACCACGGCAAGGAAGGAATTGCCTTTCCAGAAAAGGGAACATATCCCGAGACCGGAACGGCAATAGGACAGTCTGATGAGTCACCGAGTAAAGGGATCACTACTGGAACCCAACAAGGTGGACCAAGGGGATAACCCTTAATGCCCGAGTCAATCAGCAAGGGAGACTCTGCCCCATGCCAGACAAACCGGGCTCAGACTAAACACTGTTGTACTGTCCCCCTCTGAACCAATACAGTTGGAACGGGAAGGTACAGTACTACTCCAGCATAGATATATTTGAAGATTAATTCAAATAAACCACTAGAGTTAAGCCTAAGGCTTAAACAGAGGGAAAGGGTTTGCCCCTTCCCCGAAGAGAAGGGAGCAAACGGGGAACAGATAATATTATAATGACCTAAGACAACCTAGCCTAGGCACTAAGAGAATCGATTACCTAATTCACCAAAACTCACACCAATACTATCTTGGAAGGTACTCGAAAAGGACTTATATGTATAACGTTGCCTAACGCTTAAAGCAATAAATTCACATTTGGAAGACTAATTATCATGCAGGAAGTACATAGGCCAACAACTAGCCTACGAAGACTAGTGTTGGCAGCCTTGGCAAAACTTCGCCAGGCACACTACTATCGCATCATAACAGAATTCCTAAATAAGCTAAGTAGCTAATATTTAAGCGCAAAGGGGCTGGGAACGTCGCTCTTGCTAACAAATAAATCCTATTCTAGCGAGCGACAGCATCCATGATGCCTCCAGCAGGCAACAGCTCTTGTATCAAAGATAACTCTTTTAATTACTTTAATTTTAACCAAGAGCCTACATTTATACATAAAAGAAATAGTACTCAACTTATCCGAGGCAGAAGAAGTTGGAGAAAGCATTATTAAGCGAGAAAATTCCAAGATTGGGTAGAAAACAGGGAAAACACACCGAGTCGTAGAGCTACGCAAAAAGGAATACAGATGGCGCCGTGAGCGGCGCAGGGCACGCTTTCGAAACGGGGAGGAGGGATGCCTTATGAACGGCTCCCCCCTTTCTTATCGTTTTCGTTTTCTTGCCATTTTTACCCCTACGAAGTGTTAACTCTATTCGGGGTATAGATTGCTATGAGGCGTGTCAAGAATACGTCCACTGATATTTACGATATCCCTAAGGTCTTTTTAGGGATACTCGCTCCAGGAGTTAGAATTCTGGGTACCTGAAGGTAAATTCTCTGGGAATATCGCCGTAGTTGTAATATACCCTAGGAAGCTGCCTTTAAGGAACTTCCATCAGGACGACATGGCTTGAGCCCAAAAATATATATATATATATATATATATATATATATATATATATATATATATATATATATATATATTTGAAGTCAATTAAAATTTTCTTTATAAATGAAACAAGGCACCTTATATCCCTTGGAGCTTTTCTGCCTTATCTGTTCAAAAATATAGTACAAGGGAGGTACGATTTGACCCCTTTCCAGATACGCATTAATAATAATAATGATAATGATGATAATTATCAATAATGATAGTAATGAAAATAATTCTTATCATTATACTACCACATAATAGGCTACAACCTACTGGATATATAAATAATGTGCTATATTTGCCTTATTTTGAGATGCATAGCGTCTGCACACATAGATGGGTGATCAGGCTATTTATGCAGAGCACAAGAGATTCATAGAAATTAAAAATATATAATTTAATTTTAATTGCTCATTATTTCTTATATGGCTTATTTATTTCTTTATTTCTTTTCCTCACTGGGCTATTTTTCCCTGTTGGAGCCCTTGGGCTTATAGCATCTTGCTTTTTCAATAATAATAATAATTACTGTTCAGCGGGGGAAGGCAATAGCTATATACAGGCAGCAAAAATACATGGGGTTTAGAAGTTTCCCAATACAATTTGTCGAGCCTCATTTGATTGAGCTATGAATTCCCTGGCTATGGTGATGTCATCCAAGCTTGTCAGGTGACCTTGGTGTATATGACACAGGAGTATGTGTTTGAGTCGCGTCTGTGTCATAGAACAACTCAACATTTGAAGTACGCTCCAGTCTTCATAAAACAGAAATGGAACGCTCTGATGAGCACGAGCTGGCTGGTGAGTTCATAACAATTCCAGGTAACTTTTCTACAAGTGGAGAAATGTTTCACTTCAGATGTCATCTTGTAAAATAGTTTCTGGCACTCAGGCATGTATGTTGGCTGGTACTGTGATCTGACAATTCGAAGTTGAAGTTTTAAGCTTTCAAAGTCAGCAAGTTCTGGATATCTTTTGACTGTCAGTGTCAATAGTAACAGTGAGCAGCGAGTCAGTTTTTTTTTACTAAAATAAATCTATTGATGTGGAGTACTCATTCAGATTCAGCATAGCACTATAACTTTTTTCTTCTGATGCAAGGACATGCCCAGTTATAGGTGTATAATCGTACTTTTTTTAAACTTTTCGTCCCCTCGACAAAGTTAATGATTCTCTTCAGCATGGCAAAAAAAAAAAATGTCACGTAAAGCTGCATTAGTCCGAACAGACTCCAGTTGTTCTTTGACACTGCCTCAAGTATACCGTATACTGTTACAAAAGATCCCTATAGTGTTACATTCAAGAACATTCACAGGAACACTTATCAGCAAACCAAGTACTGTGAGTAGTAAGCTTAAAGCTGTGTTGAGTCCAATGGCATGCAAGGTTGGCATTACGCAACGGTGCGGTACGATTGATATTTAATTTAAAGGTACAGTACAGAATTACGGTACGGTAATCTTGCCAAATTACGGTACGGTATGATTCCCGTACGGAAAAATGGGCCAAATTCCGTACCGTACCGTACCTTTAGCTTAGCTATATCATTAAGCAGTTACTATTTCATACTGTATTTGGCCGCTTCGTGACTGCACAAGTAGATCTCTAAGATACTTGGCATTTCAATTTGTTACATACTGTACCAACCGTGTGTCACACGATCGTACATATATTATTTTGTATATATTATGCTTGTATCTGCGCTCTTCCCTCGCACTAAAAAGAACCTGAATAATCATGTCTCTGGTTTTCCTCTGTAACATTGTCATTTCCTCAAACATGTATTTTCCTGTTGCCTTGAGGTTTTGTATATAAAGGAGAGTGTTCTTTAATATAGTACTCAGTTGATTGCATCCTGCCTTTGAGTTCACAACCCTCTCTCGGCCCGTCACATTGGTGACCCCGGAAGTCGACTCGCTCCCACCGCCTTCCACCCCCACCCCCTCGCCCCTCCATCATTGGTACTATGGCGGACTCTACGGCAGTTGGTGCTGCAGCCGCTCCATTCAAACTTTCATCGTTTGCCAGCAGAGAGGCGTTTGCTTGGCTTCAATGCGCAAAAGTCCAGTTTCGCGTCAGGGGCGTGACTCGCTCAACCACCAAAGCAGATTATGTTCTCGCGGCGATACCCGAGGACACCTTCCCAGAAATATCCAACTGTCTTTGTGAACAAGGAGACACCCTAATAGCATATGAAGCACTCAAAACATACCTTCTGCAGCAGTACTCGCCGTCGGGGGACCAAAGGGCTTCGCTTGCCCTCAGGGAAATGACCAGTATCGCTCGCCTTCAACCTGCCGCAGACGGCTCTCCTCATGAGGTGAACCTACTTCGTGCCCTTTGGATACGCCGTTTACCCGGACCTATACGCGCTGCCATACCCGATGTCGATAGTTTACCCATAAAGGACTTGATGACCAAAGCCGATGCCCTTATGGACAGCCACTTCAAGACCTCCATCAACGCCTACACCCCTGACGAAGAGGATGCCTATTCAACGTCAACCGAAGCTGACATGAATGCCGTAGGACATACACGCTTACCCCGTGACGTGCCGAAGCAGCGACAAAGCCGCCCACCACCCACCAATCGCTCGCGCCCCAACGAGCGACTTCTACAGCCACTTACTACCTCCCATCCGCCACAGTTTTGCTACTACCACTTCAGATTCGGGGCAACCGCGAAGAAATGTGCCGAGGATTGTCAGTGGCCAAAAAACGTGTAAGAAGGCCATCGCTCGTGGCGGTGGCCTCCCGTGTTTCTAATCTTTTCTTTTTACATGATGCAGGAACGGGCGTGCGATTTTTGGTAGACATGGGTGCTTGTCGTTCTCTTTTGCCAAGGAAACTCTTTAAGGCGCGACAGTCTGTCTACATCTGTCGACGTCCGCTTGGTAGCTGCCAACGGATCTGCGATACCCACCTACGGTTACGAGAACCTCACATTATCGTTCGGAAACGGTAAATTCAATTGGAAGTTTCTCGTTGCTGACGTCACAATGCCAATCCTCGGTGCGGATTTCCTCTCTCATTTCCACCTTCTGGTTGATGTCGCCCACCGACGATTGGTCAACGCAGACTCGTACTTGTCGACACCTCTTCAACTCGCCCCCTCTAACCTCGCTCTCCACATCAACGCACCCACGGATGCCTACGCCCACCTCCTCACGTCGTACCCAGAAGTTTTCCGTCCAGAACTTCGCCAAACGCCCACGGTTCCTGCCAAGCACGGTATTTATCACCATATCAAGATGACGGGACCCCCAGTCTTCGCAAAATTCAGATGTCTGGCACCGGAACGATTGGCAGCCGCCAAACAGGCGTTCGCCGAAATGGAGGAAATGGGCCTTTGCGAAAAGGCCTCCAGCCCATGGTCGTCACCCTTACACATCGTTCTGAAGAAAGACGGCTCCCTCCATCCGTGCGGGGATTACAGGCGCCTGAACATGCAAACAGAACCGGATCACTACCCCCTCCCAAACATTGCCGACGTGACCTCCTACCTGCACAAAGCGAAGGTTTTCTCTACGCTCAACCTCCTGAAGGGGTATTATCAGGTGCCTATGAACCCAGAAAACATCCCCAAGACCGCCATCACCACTCCATTTGGTACATACACCTTCAATTACTCCTGTTTTGGCCTCCGTAATGCTGGGGCCACGTTTCAACGTCTCATGGATGGCATCTTAGGGGACCCCCCTTTCTGTGTATGTTATGTGGACGACATACTTATGTTCTCCTCCTCAAAAGAGGAACACCTCCGTCACCTGCGCATCGTGCTCGACCGCCTGCAATAAAACGGCCTTGTAGTCCGGTACGACAAGTGTACCTTTGGCGCCAACGAAGTGTCGTTCTTAGGGCACCGTATCACTCCTGAAGGAGTCCAACTCCTCCCTGAGAAGGTAGCAGCCGTTCAGAACTTCCCCGCGCCCTCGACCATCAAAGCTCTGCAGGAATTCTTGGGCATGATCAACTATTATCACTGTTTTCTGCCAGCCATTGCCGCCACTCTTGCTCCCCTCTACGCCTCCCTCAAGGGCAAGCCAAAGGACCTGAAGTGGGGCCCCCTTCAAGAAGCAGCTTTCTGCAATGCAAAGAAGGCCCTATCAACTGCTGCGGCTCTCACTTTTCCTATCCCACACGCCCCTCTCCTTCTCTCCACCGATGCCAGCGACGTCGCTATTGGTGCAGTACTCGAGCAGGTGGTCAACGGCTCACCCCGCCCATTGGCCTTCTTCAGCAGAAAACTGTCCAAGGCAGAATCGGGTTATTCTACCTTCGATCGAAAATTGCTGGCGGTGCACTTGGCTGTCCATCACTTTCGCCATTTCTTAGAAGGTACGCCCTTCGTCATTCGCACAGACCACATGCCTCTGGTGCATGCCTTCACTCGACAGTCTGACGCCTGGTCCGCCCGTCAACGCCGACATCTCTCCGCCGTGGCTGAATACAATTGCACCCTTCAATACATCCCTGGGAAAATGAATCCCGTTGCCGATGCCCTGTCAAGAAACACGTTGGCCGCCGTTCAACTGGGATTGGATTACAACGCCTTGGCTGAAGCCCAACGACAGGATCCAGAGTATCAAGCATGTAGGACATCCTGCACGTCCCTCCGTTGGGAAGACATTCCCCTCGAAGACTCCAACACCACCCTCCTTTGTGACGTCAGTACTGGTAGACCGCGACCTTGGATTCCTGCTCCCATGTGCCAAC
>NC_090739.1:75293768-75303768 GCF_036898095.1 Palaemon carinicauda
TATGACATTTCACCTGGGATAAGAACAGTTATAAGAAAGCACTAAGTGTTTTCGACATCACTACGTATCGCTCGAGGGTCAACATAGGCACCCGAAGAGTTAGAGTCCCAAATAACTCGCTGTTCTATGCAGAGTTAGGTGCAGGTTTCATAACACTACCTGCGGCTACCACAAAATGTTTGACTTCGTGCACTTGTTTCGCATAATGTTTGAAGAAAACACGCGAGGACTTCCAGCCTGTGAAGCTTTTAAGGCTTTCGAAGTCCATACTCTGAAAGAAATTCAGAGACGATGCAACTTTTCTAGGATCGTGACCGGCGGGTGTACTGTCAGGATCCGCTCTGCGAATGAAGTAGGTGATTTTCGCTCTTAGTTGTTTCTGTGACAGGTCGCTGCCCGATGTTTCTCCTTTGAAGAGTTGGCCTCCACCAAAGTTTGAAGTTCTGCGAAGATAGACCTTGAGGCTCTCTACTGGGCATAGAGAGGCATCTTCCTTCAGGGGGCATATTCTCCAGGGGCCCCATCTTTTGGTGGGTAATCCGTTTTTGGCGAGAAACGTCGGATCCGGGGAGAGGGTAATGTCTCCTGAATCAATAAACAGGATGTGACCCTCTTCTCTTGACAATGCCACTATTTCGCTGACTCGGGCTCCTGAAGCAAGAGCAAAGAGAAATATAACTTTCTGAGTCAGATCCTTGAGAGGGCATGAATCATTATCCAAGTTGGAGGCGAAATGGAGCACCTTGTCCAATGACCAGGAGATCGGTTTCGGTGGGGATGCTGGGCGTAGACGAGCGCATGCTTTCTGCAGTTTATTGAAGATGTCGCTGGACAGATCAATTTGGAAGGCATACAGCAGTGGTCTAGTCAAGGCCGATTTGCAAGTCGAGATCGTATTGGCTGCTAATCCCTGTCCATGAAGTGAATGAAGAAGGACATGCAGAAATCAATGGTGATTTCCTTAGGATTTTTTGCCTTGACGAAAGAGACCCATTTTCTCCAAGATGATTCGTATTGCCGTCTTGTGGATTCGGTCTTGTATTCCTCGAGGAAGTCTAGACTTTTCTTCGAGATCCCAAACCTCTTCTTTGCGGCTAGGGAGAGAAAATCATGAGATGAAGGTCCTTGATTTTCGATGATGAAGCGAAGACAGTCGACTTCTGTACTTGTTGGGAGAGAACTGGGCCCGGGAGAGGGATCAGCTTGGGCTGCAGCTCCAGGACCAGGGGGTACCAGTTGCTCCGGGGCCACTTGGGAGCCACTAGGGCCGCTGTCCCTTTGAAGGTTCTCAGCTTGGAGAGGACTTTCAGCAGAAGGTTGGTGGGAGGGAACAGGTAGATCTTGGACCATCTGTTCCAGTCCAGTGACATGGCATCCACTGCTTCTGCCTTGGGGTCCTCGTACGGGGCCACATACCGAGGAAGTTGATTGTTGTCGCTCGTTGCGAAGAGATCGATCTGAAGTTCTGGGACTTGGTGAGAGATGAAGGAGAATGATCTTGCGTCTAGAGACCATTCCGACTCTATCGGGCTTGTCCGAGATAGAGCGTCCGCTGTCACGTTGCGGAATCCTTGTAGGTGAACTGCAGACAGGTGCCATTTCTTCCTCTCTGCCAGACGGAAGATTGTCAGAAGCACCTGATTTATCTGGGGCGATCTTGAGCCTTGGCGATTGAGACATCGAACTACCACCGAGTTGTCTAGGGTTAGACGAATATGGATCGAGGGAGGCGGGGAGAGTTTCTTCAGAGTTAGAAGGACCGCCATGGCCTCCAAGATGTTGATGTGAAACGTCTTGAACAGGGGAGACCATGTGCCTTGAGCCTGTTTTTGGTGGGAGTGACCTCCCCAACCCTCCAGCGAAGCGTCCGTGTGGATGTTGAGTGATGGAGGTGGGTGTTGAAGAGGAATGGACCTTTTCAGGGCCTTTGCTTCCGACCACGGCTTGAGGAGAAGTCGAAGTCTGTTTGGGAGCCGTCTCTTGAGGTCTCTTCGAGCGATGGATGCAGAACGTCTCCAGACTCCCGCGGCATCCTTTAGCTGTGCACGAAGCACCGGGTTTGTTACTGAGGCGAACTGTAGAGAGCCTAGAACTCGTTCCTGCTGGCGTCTTGAGATCCGCTTGGATTTCAGTAGTCGCTTGACAGACCCTGCTATTTCCTTCCTTTTCTTCTGGGGGATGGAAAGGCGGTGTGACTGAAGGTTCCATTGGATTCCTAACCATTGTAACTTCTGAGCTGGAGAGAGGCGAGATTTTTTCACGTTTATCTTGAATCCCAGGTGTTCTAGGTACTGGGTGACTTTGCTGCAGGATTTTAAACAATCCTCGGGCGATGGAGCCCAGACTAGCCAATCGTCGAGATAGGCCATCACCTGGACGTCTCGGAGGCGGAGCTGTTGTACTATGGCGTCCGCCAGCTTTGTGAAGATCCGAGGGGCCACATTGAGGCCGAAGGGCATGGCCCTGAAGGCGTAGCTTTTCCTTTGGAGTCGAAATCCTAGGTAGGAGGAAGCGTGATGGTTCATTGGAACATGCCAATAGGCATCCGCCAGGTCTATGGAGACCGTGTAAGAACCTCGAGGCAGAAGGGTCCTTATCTGTTGAAGAGTCATCATCTTGAACTTGTCGTTCGCTATGAACTTGTTGAGGGGGGATAAGTCCAGAATGACTCTGAGTTTGTCGGAGTCTTTCTTGGGGACACAAAACAGTCTCCCTTGGAACCTGGTGGACTTTACCTTCCTTATCACCTTCTTGTTCAAGAGATCTAGGACATATTCTTCCAGAAGGGGGGTTGATTGTTGGAAGAATTGCTGGAAGGTTGGGGGTGGTTGAATCCAACTCCAGCCTAGACCCTTCTTGACGATGCTGTGTGCCCAGGGATCGAAGGTCCAACGATCCTGGAATTGGCGGAGTCTTCCTCCCACCGGAAGCACTTCATTGCTTCTGGTGTCCCGAGGGCTTACTGCCTCGGCCGCTAGCTCCCCTTCCTCCTCTGCCTCTGCAGGGACGGCGAGATGCGTCTCTGCCTGCACCTCTGCTTGAGCCTCTACCTTTGGGACGAAAGGTAGTTGTCTGCTGCTCGAAAGCATGGGTGAAAACCGATGACTGTGACAAGACCGGTTGGGTGACCAGCTGAAAGGTCTGCTGTGGTTGAACTGCCACTTGGGGAGTAGCGGGTCCCGGAAACTGCCGTCTCTGTTGACGTTGCTGGGGTTTCTGCTTGAAGGATTTCCTTTTAGGTTGAGGTCCGTCGTCCTGGGAGGATTTCCTTTTCTTTGACATGCCCCACTTGTGGAGAAGGTTCCTGTTCTCCGTGGCGGCCTTGTCAGTAATCTCTTTCACGAGGTCAGAGGGAAAGAGGTGTTTACCCCAGATGTTGGAGGAAATCAGCCTCCGGGGTTCGTGTTTCACAGTGGCACCTGAGAACACGAATTCTCGACAGGCTCTACGAGCCTTCATGAAGTGAAACAAATCCTTCACCGGGGTTGCCATGTGGGATTTGGCGAGTACCATGTAGTGGTTTGGTACTCTAGTGTCACAAGCCATGATGTCAAGTTGGACCTGGTGGGACATGGATGCTGCAAGCCTCTCCTTCGTATCTTGTTCCCGACGAAGGAGGTGGTCGTTGAGTTTCGGGAGGTCTTCGTTAAACTGACGTCCGGCTACGTCAGGATCTAGCTTTCCCACCACGAAAGTATGCTGGATATCCTTCCAGTGTCGAGCGTCGGGGGGAGTTACTATGGAGAAGGGTCTGCACTCCTCCAGTGCAGGGCAGGGTTTTCCTTCTTCCACAGCCTTGAGGCACGCAGCGAAGGCCTTTTCCATGAAGGGAAGGACTGCATTGTCGGGTGCAACGTAGGTAGGGTGCTTCTTGCTCAGGGCCGGAAGCTTAGAGCAGGTAAAACCCCTACTTTTAACCCTGGATAGGTACGCTCCTCGGACACCCCTTTAAGGGTATACTCGGACGCGAACGACCCCGACGCCAAAAAAAATTCTTGAAAAATCAGTTTTTGCAGTAACCTCTTTTTTTCTTTTGCCAAAAAAAACTTCAATGAATGCTTAAAACAACTGTAAAGATAAATACTACTCATCTGCAGAAAAACTATTTATTATAAATATTTTAAAAAATTAAGTAGAAAAAAAAAGACGACATAAAAATTCATAAAAAAAAAGTTTATACATATATACACAAATCCTTTTAGGAATTGATTCTTGAATGTTTAGGACACATCTTGATGTATTTTGGATGAAGTCAGACCCATGGAGGTGAAGATCTGAAATGAGAAAAAAAGGGTAACTTTTTTTGGCCAAAATAATTTGTCCAAATTTCATGAATTTTTTTGGGTACCCAAATGAAATAGGAAGTGGCTAATTTTTTTAGGGAATAAACATATGTTATCCTAAAATAGAAATATGTAAAAAAATCTTCATTATTTTGTAAATTACATTTATATCAGGGGCCATATCTAAAGGTAATTTTTTGAGTACTAAGAAATTTCGTAAAAAAATACATATATTTAATATATAATATGATATTTATGCAGGTAAAAATATACCAAAATATCACAAATTCTATAGGGAACAAGAATATATATAGATAGGGCAACTTACGCTTCGGATATGTCCACAAAATGGCCCCCAACCACACTGACTCAGACTCCCTAATCTGCCACTTGAAATGTAGGAAGGGTATGTCAATTTCAAGGTGTTATTTACTAATCTAATTATTATTGGATATGCATAAAAATTGTATGGTGGGTTGCTGGATAATTGTCGATTATTTTACGACTATAAAATTAAAATTCTGACCCGAAAAAAATTTTTTGAAGGGAAATAAAATCGAAAAAAAAAACAAAAATGTGAAACAATATAATATTTTAGCTAAAAAAATTTGATGATATTCAATCAAAAAAGAAGTAAACAAAATTTTCCGACAAATAAACATCTAGAGGAATCATTACTCTGTGATAGTTCCTTAGTACGTAGTAATTTTGAAAGAAATGGGAAAAAACGAAAAAATGGCAATCACCGGAAAATCGAACACATACCTATATATGATAAATTTTGCACATTTTTACGTGTTTTTCATATTCAAATAAGCCATATATATTTTTGATATATTAATGTCTGGATTCTCTTAACAACCTCGGGATCACAGACCCAGGCGAAATCTCACAAAGACAAGAGCTTGGCTCCGGCCGGGAATCGAACCCTGGTCGGCAAGCTTATATAGACAGTGACTAACCCACTTGGCCACGAACAAAAAAAGATAGGCATGGGTAGCCAGATCATCTAGAAACACTTTCCAACACTATAAAAATATAAGTTTTGCGACACTACTTGCCAATTCCTTACGGTAACATGACTAAGCAAAAAAATGCAAAACAAATAAAAAGGGGCACTCGCGGAAAAATGGCTAAAATTCTAATATACGGCATTTCAGAAAAAAAAAAATTCAGCCACGTGCTAGGCAAACCATCAAGGCACATTTTCCGACAAATAAACATCTAAATGAATCATTACTCTGTGATAGTTCCTTAGTACGTAGTAATTTTGAAAGAAATGGGAAAAAACGAAAAAATGGCAATCACAGGAAAATCGAACACATACCTATATATACGCCATATTTGGCTAAAAAAAAGATAGGCATGGGTAGCCAGATCATCTAGAAACACTTTCCAACACTATAAAATTATAAGTTTTGCGACACTACTTGCCAATTCCTTACGGTAACATGACAAGGCAAAAAAATGCAAAACAAATAAAAAGGGGCACTCGCGGAAAAATGCCCAACATTCTAATATACGGCATTTCAGAAAAAAAAAAATTTCAGCCACGTGCTAGGCAAACCATCAAGGCACATTTTCCGACAAATAAACATATAAATGAATCATTACTCTGTGATAGTTCCTTAGTACGTAGTAATTTTGAAAGAAATGGGAAAAAACGAAAAAATTGCAATCACAGGAAAATCGAACACATACTTATATATACGCCATATCTGGCTAAAAAAAAAATAGGCATGGGTAGCCAGATCATCTAGAAACACTTTCCAACACTATAAAAATATAAGTTTTGCGACACTACTTGCCAATTCCTTACGGTAACATGACTAAGCAAAAAAATGCAAAACAAATAAAAAGGGGCACTCGCGAAAAAATGCCCAACATTCTAATATACGGCATCTCAGATAAAAAAAAAGACATGCACGTGTTAGCCCAACCATCAAGGCACACTTTCTAACACATAAACATGAAAAAAAAAATCAATAATATACGGCAATTCCTTACTACGTAGTAAATTTTTACAAATATTGAAAAAAAACAGAAATTGGCAACCGCAGTTAAATACCCAATATACCAATAACTACGTCGTATCTGACAAAAACAAAGTCACGCATGGGTAGCCAGATCATCTAGACACACTTTCCAACACTAAAAAAGCAAAAGTTTTACGACACTATTTGGCAATATCTTACGGAAAAATGACTTGGCAAAAAAATGAAAAAAAATGAAAAAGGGGCACTCGCGGTAAAATGCCCAACATTCTAATATACGGCCTCTCAGATAAAAAAAAAGACATGCACGTGTTAGCCCAACCATCAAGGCACACTTTCTAACACATAAACATGAAAAAAAAATCAATAATATACGGCAATTCCTTACTACGTAAAATTTTTTACAAATATTGAAAAAAAACAGAAATTGGCAACCGCAGTTAAATACCCAATATACCAATAACTACGTCGTATCTGACAAAAACAAAGTCACGCATGGGTAGCCAGATCATCTAGACACAGTTTCCAACACTAAACAAGCAAAAGTTTTACGACACTATTTGGCAATATCTTACGGAAAAATGACTTGGCAAAAAAATGAAAAAAAATGAAAAAGGGGCACTCGCGGTAAAATGGTCCTCGTGGTGATGAACGACATTTTAACTAAAAAAAAAATCATGCACATGGTAGCCAAACAATCCACCAAGACTTTCCACAACTGATAACCTATACAAGTTGCACCATTCTACGACAATTTCATAATACGTAATAACTTTGATAATTATGCAAATTACCTTAGAAGGGTAAACTCGGTCGCGCTCGACCCCGACGCGTCTCAGAAATCGGGGAAGGAGTACAGCTACAGCAATGCACATCTGGACACTACTAGAGCGTGTAGGGGAGACACCTCCTGCAGGTCGATCACCCACAAATTCAGTCACGGGGGTGAGTCACGTGAGAAAAACCTCTTTTTTTTTGACGCTCGGGGTCGCGTACGACCCACCGTACCTATCCAGGGTTAAATGTGTTGGCTAGCATAGCCTGGGCCTTCGCGAGATCGAACACTATCTCCTCCTTGGGTTCTGTCTCTTCTTTAGAGGCAGGTTCAGAACGGAGCCGGACGTAACAGTCCGGGTAAGCCTCGAAGTTTGGGAAGAACTCCACATCTTCCAGGGGGACCGTGCCGATCTTATCGCTGACAAAGATCCTGCCGGTCGCGATAACCATATGCTCAGCATACCTCCAGGGGTTGGCGTGTGAGCATGCAGGGAGATCCTTAACCGAGATCTTCTTCGGTTCTTTGGACCCCATCATGGACCTGATGAACTCTTGATTTTCTTTCAGCCTGTCGTCCATAATGGCTTTGATCATCCGGAACATCTCTTGGGTGGATGGAATGGGTTCCGGGGTAGCGGAGGTAGACGGGAGAGACACTTCCGTCGGTGTAGGAGTAGGGGCGGTGATGGAAGGAGGAGCGACCTCTTGCTCCGACTCGGTGTATTCCACCTGGTCCTCTTCATCTTCCGCACCTTGGGCCATAAGGGTCTTCTCCGTGCCCTCCGAAACATCCGACATATGATCGTCGTTTTCGGAATCCAGGTGGCACTCGTGCATGGACTGGGCCATGACTACGTCTGGTTCCACCGTAATTTGGACAGTGGGGATTAGTTCTTTGGGCACCACAGAATCGGGGGAGGCCTTTGGGAACAGAAGGGACCTCAATTCTTCAGTGGCCAGGTATGGTCCAGTGGCATTCTTCTGGAAGCCACGCACCCACTTGCGTAGCTTATCCCGAGAAGTGTCCCTGACCTCCGCTGAGGGAGGATTATGGAAGGCATCGACTAGTCAATCCTGGCAGACCTCACAGTTCTGCGGGTCCCAGAACTTCAAATCCCCTTTCTTGTTGGCACAAGGGGCGTGAGTCCTACACGCCGTATGCCCGTAGAAGTGCAGGCGTTTCACAGCGCAGAAGTCGTAGTCACACTTCATCTGCTCCTCCTGTAAAAGAAAGAGAAAATTAGTATGGGGGGAGTCATAAGAATGGCTCTTAAACTAAGTTAATATTAATCATTAATTTTAACTTGATAAAGGGTGTGATGCACAGAGGAAGGGTTGAGATAGGATAGGAACATACTCCGTGCATCCCGCCCAGCTGGTTACCGTAACCTTCATCCTTGGACAATCCGAGGTGACCGAAGGCACAGGATAGAATTCCAGTAGAAGTCCATAGGGCGGATAGAATTCTATGGGAATTGTCAAGGATATAAGGTTGGGACTGAGGCCACTCAGTTCCAAATTAGGGGACTAAAAGATCCCATAGGGTAACGGCTTCCGGCAACCAGCCGCGCTAAGATACACGCAGCATGCTGGAAATCTGTAAAATGCAAGAAGACAGCATGATTACCAATAGAACAGTAATAAGATACTGATCCATTTACGTAAACAAGCCATCTGGTTGCAGTGTAGGGCTATCAATATCAGATGATAGCTAGTAGAAGGGGGTGCAAGTCGCCTTGACGCCTCCGGAAGGTTCCGGCAGACCGCCGGCACGCCGGAGGCCGCTCCAGCAGACTTTCTGGCATTAGGACAGACAATATAAAAGTCAAGAGTAAAACCAGGGTGGCGGCCGCCGGCACAGCGGCGGCACGCCGGCAGAGGGAGCGGCGGCTCCGGCAGCCGGAGGTTGCCGGTTTGGTGACAGGAACAAGGATGGTTATAGCAGAACCGGACTGCCGGCAGTGGATGCCGGCACTCCGGGGGCCGGCCGGCGGGCGGACGACCAAGCTATGAGGAAGGAGGGAGAGCCATCGGCTGGAGGCCGGCGGCAGGCGGCAGTCCCCCGGCACACGGAGGACTGGCGGCCGAGGGGATATGGAATGAGTCACCAAGGTAGGAGGTGGGTATCACCGACAGTGGAGGCGGCAAGGGACCGGCACCCAGATAGTGAAAGAAACAGAAGGATGGATGTAGGGGTCCGGCCATGGACTCCCAGACATCCCCCCTGAGTGGGTGTACCCATGATAGAGGCTGACTCTATCACCCAGAAGCAGGGGCCGCAGAGGACCGGGAGCTAAGGGAGCCCAAGGGAGGGCTAGGAGACACCCAGGGGGGGGGGAGACCCCTGCATACAGAACACATCCAGTGGCTAACCCCATAGGACACTATGAAGGGTATATGTACCAGAGCGGACTGCACACAGAAGCTCAAGGTAGCCCTATCACTCCACCCTAAGGAGGAGTTGTAGGACGGGACAGATGGGTATAGACTAACCTAAGTATAGGCTAGGCCATACAAGAGATAGGTGGGGAGGGGAGAAGAGAAGAGTCTTCCATGGAGGGGATTCTGTACCAGAGCGGCCACTAAGGAAGGGAGGACACTCCCTAGCCTAGGGTAAGGCAGCTTGACTGAAAACGGTGCATGGGTATAGTTTCAGCAAGGAACAGAATTAACCCCTCCAAAACCTAACCTAGAGCAGGGATGTACGTCCTGAACTAGGAAGGATTGAAGACATATCGCTATTGCAGGAAAGTCGTAGACCTAGCCCTAGCAATAGAGGAAGGACTAGCCGTTCCTCACTCTCAGGGAGGACAGAGAGGCGATAAAATACTCTGATATGAGCTTGATCCCCTTACGTGGTAGGGGGAGCAAGGCTACACAGAGGGAATGCCCTAGGGCAGGGGGATGAAGGAAGCATATAGGGGTCCTACATGTAGGTTAGGTTAG
>NC_090739.1:75318768-75328768 GCF_036898095.1 Palaemon carinicauda
GCCAAACATGAAATTCCAGTCGTTCGCCAACCTCCCTACTCTCCAGACATGGCTCCTTGCGACTTCTGGTTGTTTCCAAAATTGAAGACGCCACTGAAAGGATCCCGTTTTGAGACTAGAGAAGAGATAATGCGGAACGCGACGGCGAAGATGAACACCATTCCAAAAGACTTCCAGAGGTGTTTCCAGCAGTGGATGGATCGGTGGGCTAAGTGTGTGCAAGCACACGGGGCCTACTTTGAAGGGGATTAGGGTCCAAATCCTGTCAGGTATGTGAAATATTTTTTCCGGCATAAGGTCGGATACTTTTTAGACAGGCCTCGTATACTGTATATATACCGTATATATATATATATATATATATATATATATATATATATATATATATATATATATATATGTATGTATATGTATATTTATATATGTATATATATACTTATATATATATGTGTGTGTGTATGTCTATGTATATATATATATATATATATATATATATATATATACTTATATAAATGTATGTATATATATATATATATATATATATATATATATCTAATGTATACATATGTATTCATATATATATATATATATATATATATATGTATTTATATATATATATATATATATATATATATATATATATAATTTATATATATACATATATATATACACATATATACATATATATACATATATGTACATGTATACATATAAATACATACATATAAATACATATATATATATATATATATATATATATATATATATATATATATATATATATATATATATATGTATTATATGTATGTATTTGTATGTATACATGTATATATATATATATATATATATATATATATATATATATATATATATATGTATGTATGTATGTATGTATGTATGTATGAAGACTTTTCTTCACTCTTCTTTCCTTTTGTATTTTGGTCTCACTCCCAATATTGTAGTTACCCTATAAACGTTCTCTCTAACACTTGAGTTTTCTTTACAGATCCTCGGTGAAACTGTTTTAAATTTACTAAACTCGTTGACAATAGCTTATGCCATGTACATGACGTCACAGCGTAGAAACCCAAAGCAAAAGCCGTACGCCGGTGTACGATGGTTCTTTCCCTAAACAACATGTGTCGAGATAAATCATCACACTTGTTTTAAATACAATTTTAATACTGGCCACTTAAATGCAGCTTTTATCTCTCGGTTCTAATTCAGATCTATTAATTTTAAGATGTATGCCCATCATACCAGCTCATTGCTAATTGCTCATTTAAGTTATTAATTTTTTAGTAAGCCAGAACAGGCAGAATTATTGTGTATGTATATTCCCTTAGAGCTGCAAGGTTTTTCTTTGTATTTAATACAAAATCCTGCCTCCTTTTTACTCCTTACAACGTTTTATTGCCTTGCCTTAAATTCCCGATATTTCACCTCAACTGCGTTATTCTACGCACCACAACCCACCCCTGCTTTGGAAACTTGAACCCAGGTGAACCCACGTGACCTAAGGGTCACCCCATCCATACAGGAGCCGTAGTCGTAACCGGCTAACTGACCTGATCAGTCAATCTGTGCACCTGTGGCTCACCCCCTATCTCAACTCCCACCAAACAGGAAAGGAGTGCTTGGGTCATGTCGGTGCTGGAGAGAGGGAAGAAGACGATCCTAAAAACTGTGCTAGAGATACCCGATCTGCCAAGAAGCAAGGATTCCAGGGGTGGGCCAGTCAAGTGTGCAACTATCCACTTAACGGCAAATGACCAGCAACATGCTGTAACAGCCATTTGAGAACAGGGGCTGTCTTTCAAGTAAGGAGTGCAGGTACTACATGGCACACTTTTCCTCCATTTTTAGATTAGGTCAGATTTTTATTATTTATTCTAACTGAATTTTACATATTTCGGGCTGAGTGCGTGGGATTTTGTATAAAAATTTTGCGACTAACTTATGCTTTGGACACTAGTACAGTCTTGGGTCACAGGGCCACGTGTCCGACCCCATTTCAATCAATAATCACTGCAAGAGACCTCGAGTCACGCATATTTTGATTTGCATTTCTTTCATTTCGTTTTGTGCTTTTTTAACCTCCTATGCTTGATGTTAAGATGTCCCTTTAATAATGTTTTTTTTTTTTTTTGTAATAAAGTAACATTATTAGGTTAATTACCCTTTCGTATTACTACTCCCCTTTTTGACTGATTATGCCTAATAAGAATATTTAATCTCGGGACCGTATACCTGATCTATTGAAAGGGGTAAGTCTTAATACTTTAAGAGTAATAGTGTGTTGGCGAGTGACTTAATATTGAATCTATTTGCTTTGAAGGTAAAGATCCTTATCTTTAACTTTTACTTTACAACAATACATCACTGCTCCCTCTGTTGCCTTTGTCTGTTAATGTAAATGCCTGTCCAGCATCTCACTGGTGTCCCTGAGACAGAGCCGAAACAGCTTATGAGTGTAAATTACCTCAGATTGACAAAGCTAAGGTAGACCAACAGTTAATTACTTAGTCCCGTGTGGAGTTTTTAGGGCTCTGGACGGAGAAGACTTTATTATCAGAGTGAAGGTTCGTGAACTACTTCATTAAAGTTATTAACAGGGTGTTTGTGCCTTGAGTGATAGCGCTCCTTTTCCTCTCATGCTGTTCCTTGTGTACATGGCGTAAGGAGACTTTCCCAGAACAACAAGTTCCCACTCAACAATTAAATAAAAACAATTTCTCCACAGGAGTGGTCCTTCGAACCAAATCTTTTACCTTCGACCTATGAAGCCTTAATAACGTAAATCAGCTTGATTAAGCATACAGTACCTCGCTATATCACCTATATTCACAAGCACCAGCCAGTTTGTCAAATGTGTAAAGCCCAGATTTTAATTGGGAAGAGAGATTTGTAGTCATTATGATCTTTTTGTATCGACCAAGGGGTTTAAGGAAAGAACTACGTAACCAGGTTAATTTGTTGCTTGAATGTTCTCTACAATTTGTCTTAGGAACTTCGTTTTTGTCTCGAATTCGTTCACCCACGTGTTTTGGCAGGTTCCGTTCATAACCGGACGTTCGTGTTTACTACTCAACGAGAGTATCGGTGTACTTGTTCTGTCAACTAATTATGCTATTTCAACATTTTGTACCTTGGTCTACCTTCCTTTGTATAATTTACCTTGCCTAACTTTTTAACTAACATTCCCCATATACCTAGAAAGTGTCCTTGTCCCACAGAGTGAATTTGTGCACCGTAATTTTAAGTTTTCTTACAAGTAGTGTAGAAACTTAATTTAACCAAGTCCGTTTCATTCCACGTGTTTGTTCCGAGATGGCGGATCTTGTTTACAACCCAAACTAGAAGGTTCCTAATTTTTGTTAACGGTGTGCAGCTTGCTGCGTGTTGTTCGATTAATTAACTATATAGTTTTATATGTAACTTCATCGTTTATCACTTACAAGCGCGACATTGATTTAAGCTTTATCCTCTGTGTGGGGAAACGTCCTCTGTGTGAGGAAAATTGTTATCCTTTTTTGTAAGGAGATTTGTGTATATTCCCCGTCTGAGGAGATTTTGCGTTTGTCCTCTGTGCGAGGAGATTTGGCTTCATCCCCTACGGGGGGGTAATTGGTGTATCCTTGGTGTAAGGAAACTTTGTCTAGCCTCAATGAGAGGCAACGTTTGTCCTCCGTTTAGGGAGATTTTTGTGTTACCTCCGCTTGAGTTGATATATCGATCTTTGTCCATTTGTAGCTGTAAATTCTTTTATTCTTTTCATAAGATGACTTTTTTTTTATTCTGTCCTTTTAGCGAGGAGATTTTGTTTTACCTCCGCGTGAAGGAAATTTTATACTTGTTTAGCCTCTACGAGAGTGCGCTTTAACAGTTAAGTTGTTGGCTTGTGCGCCTATTTTTTTTTTTTTTTTTTTTTTAATCGTTCAGTGGTTGCCTCAGTGTGCCCACACCTGTGAAACTGTCACAACAACAGTGTCAACTTCGACCTGTTAATCTAAGTTTTCACTTAAATTTTTTTGCATTAATTTCACATTCCTCGATTTTGCCGTAGAACTTTGAAAATTCAGATTTACCCTTTGTTTTGCTTGACTGAATTCATTCATCGAACATGGTCAATCCAAGATGGCGGTCTTCACTTGTACCATAAACAACCCTCCATCGCCTAAGGCTGAACCACTCAGCCCAGAGGAGATTAACACTCGGCTTAAGGAACACGAGTTAAAATTCAATTACGTTTGTGAGGACGCAGACTAAGCACTTCATGCTCTCGCTTCAGTTGATTTTCCGAACATGGGTACTAAAGCCGTAAGTCATTTTAAAACTCAAGTTTGTAATGTAAGAGATGAACTTTGCAGTTATAAAACCTTTTGGAGATGTCATTCCGACAATGCTATTGTTAGAGTAAATTATCCCGTGCTTGCTGCTTATTCAAGAAAAATTTGAATTGCTTTTAATAGCCTAATGGGTCATGCTAATTTAATCATTAATCCCAATTAGTCTTGTTCTTTTTCGGCGAAACCTGTAATGCACCCCGTTATAAATGCCATTAACGGTCGCTTAGTTGATACCCCTAATGTTTCGGCAGGCAAGCACAATGTTCATAATTCTACATCAGTTGCCCCACCTGTTCAGTCGTTACAATTCAATACTATGCTGCCAGCACGGCACAAGATTAGTATAATTACTGCCTTTGACAGTGCGTCCCAGAGGAAATACCATTTGCAGTCTCAACATGGACCACCCCAGTGGTGGCAACGATGCTGCCCAACAAAACCGTGTGAGAGAAGGTCAGCAAAGGCCTGCACTGGTAGACTATTCCATTAAACTCGTACCATCCAACAGATCAGTGCTCTCTTTGCCTAATTGTCCTATCCTTAAGCCCATAACTACCACTACAAACCGTGTTGTCGCTAAACCATCCACGTCAGAATTTGAAATCCGATCTCTCAGTGAGCCATGTGATCACAACCTTAAGACTTTAGCAATCAGAAAGGACGAACCACAAAAGGTCAAACCTAAGACTTTAGCAGCCAGAAAGGAACCCTTTGTCCTGACAGCAGATTTAATGAAGGTCACACATGTAGAACTAGTGCCGGAGCTTAGAGCTTATTTACGATTCATCTTGCTTGAGGACTACGGCACCACGAACGTCATTTACTATTTTCATGTAGATTTATATGGTGGCTCTTTAAACTTTTATTATTTTTGCGAAGTCATTCAGCAGCATTTTTTCGGTCAATCTCTTGCTTCAACTTCAAAGCGTGAATTTAATTTTTACCTTGACAAGTTCACACATTGTTGCTACAATCCCCCTGACATCCTTCAACTCATGCTGAATATAACATGTACTTTTAATGCTCCACTTTCCAACGTTTCCCTTCAAGATGACATCCAAGACTCTCGTGGTCAGAATTCCGATGTCCCCATGGACCTAGTTTGTCTCGGTTTATCATTCAAACTAGTATCAGTCGATTATTCACATCGAGAAGGAAGTAACTTTTCTTCCTTTGTCACTCGACGAACACAAAGCTTTCATCACGCTAGTCACTTTGTAAAGACATCATTCTGTCGGATTTTGGTTCGCCAAATCTGAGTTTATACTTATCTTTTCTCAACCGTACTTGTTATGACCTATTTGTATATACCAAAATATGTAGATTTTTCTGGCCTTTCAGCCGATGTATATATTATGCCATTTCATGCATTTGATGTTCAAAACATTGTATGTAAATTTTCATAAGAAACACAAATGCTGTGTCAGACTTGACCTTTGTGCGACGGAGGCCATCTCGCTCGACCTGGGCACCTCTTTTCCATCCACACTCCTGTATATAGATAGAATATCTCAGATAATAGACAAGTCAATTCTCAGCTGCTTCTCATTACATGCCCTCACAACTGGTGACCTTCCGGATTGGATGGTAACTTTGTTGTTTTGGCTACACCATTAATGGACTCACTACAGCTGTGTTATCTTCAGAAAACCTTCAACTGAACCATACGATGCCTTAGGAAGTTTTCTGAAAGTTCCTTTCCCGGGTCGACATAAAAAAATGCCACTAACGGACTCGATATGGCGCAAAACTCTTACGTTCTGGCGTTTTCCCAGGTGATTTGGCCCTGCCATTTATGTATCTACGACCACACAGGATCCCGACACCATTAACGGACTAAATGTGGCGCACATCGCGTTTTCGTGTGAGACAGCACAATGAGCACTAAGGTACAGAGTTCAAACGATCCTGCGCCCGACACTACGTCCGCGACACAAACGCTACCCGACGCCGCTAGAACACAATTGCCGCCCAGCCTGAGCGTGAGGCTACCACCATTCTCATAGAGGAACACATCATCATGGTTCCTTCCGGGGATATGCTCTTCAGGGGTATGAATGACTGATGGAGGAGCCAAAGCCGACATCATCCTATTATCTTTACTCGAGGATGTGCTCGACCGGATCTTTTCCTGGCTGGACACACGGTCAGGTCGGGTGGACTACGGCGACTTACATAAGAAACAAATCTCCACATACTCTATTTCCCTTAGGGCCCAGCTAGTCCTGGACCTGATAAACCAACCTCTGGGGGACAACTCGCTCGTGGATGCCTGGGACGAACTGGTGGGCCTTCTGATGCTCCCAGAAGTCGACACAGACGGACAACGGAAGGAGATCAGCTTATCCAGGCAGATTTTCCTGCGTTGCCTACCTCAGGATGTCAGGGCCCAGCTCACTGAAGCGGGTGCACTACCGATGGAGGACCTGGTACTCAAGGCCAACAAGCTGCACAAGGCCTCTCGGGCATCTAGGCACGCCGCATCGCCAATGTTTGTTCACATGGTCGAGGGATAGGATGACGACGCAGACTGGTTGGACGGAACGGACATGCAAGAGGTCAACGCAGTGCATTGGAGAAGACCACTGCCATGGCAGATGAAGAAGGCTAATCCATCCTGGTGTTATTTTCACCAGACCTTCGGGAAGGAAGCAATGAAGTGTAGACCCCCATGCAAGTTCCCCCCAAAAAACTAAGACGGCAGCCCCCACAACATCGACCGTGGCTGCTAACACCATAGGACCCCTACAGGTGGGGTTCTACTTATGCGACGCTGTGTCAGGCCGGTTTATGATGGTCGACACTGGTGCCCTACAATCAACATTCCCGCCAATGAAGAAGGACCATGAAAACCCCACCGACGCCATTGGCCAGTTAGTGGCCACCAACGGCAGCCCCATCCGATGCTACGGACCAGGACATTGGAGATCTCCATCATGGGACGCTCCTACACTTGGCCCTTCGTCATCGCCGACGTCAGTTAGCCCCTGCTGGGAGTAGATTTCCTGGCCCACCACAGACTGCTAGTGGACATCACCCGGAAGCGCCTCCTCAACATGGGAATATGCCGTTCTCGACCTCTCGCCGCGGGCCCAGGCATACCCACCGTGTGCTCCCCTACCCCTCATCATTACACCCACCTCCTGCAAGAATTCTCCAACGCATTCAAGCAGGAACACCGCCAGATGGCTGGTTAGCCAGCCAAACAGTGTATATCATCACATTTTGACTACGGAACCCCTAACACCCCAGAAGCTCCATGATGCCAAGAATGCGTTCACCGACATAGAGCAGATGGGGATCTGCAAGAAGGCGACAAGCCCAAGGGCATCCCCCCTCCACATGGTAAAGAAACCCAATGGCACCTGGTGACCTTGCTGGGACTATCGACGCCTCAACCTGATCACAACGCCCGATCCCTACCCCCTGCCAAAATGCAAGACCTCACCGCCACCCTGTACGAGGCAAAGATGTTTATGTAGATGGACCTCCTCAAATCATACTTCCAGATCCCCGTCCACTCAACAACATTCCAAAGACGGCCATCATCACGCCCTTCGGGATGTACACATTCTCCTTCTCCACCTTTGGCCTCAGAAACGCGGGGGCTACTTTCCAGCGCCTGATAGACAGCATCCTCAACGATCTACCATTCTGCTGCTGCTACGTGGACGATATCCTGATACTCTACAGATCGCGGGAAGAGCACAGGGACCACATTCGGGTGGTCCTGAAACGCCTGCAGGAGAACGAGTTGGTCGTCCGCTTCGACAAATGCACGTTCGCTGCTGAGAGGGTGGATTTTCTGGGACACAAGGTCTCCTCGATGGTAGTTCGCCCCATGACCTCCAAGGTTGAATCAGTGACGACCTTTTCAATGCCTACAACAATCAAGGCCCTGCAGGAATTCATTGGCATGGTCAATTACTATCAACGTTTCATCCCAAACATCGCTAGCATCATGTCACCACTGAACAACGTCCTGAAGGGGAATACAACGAAGTTAAAATGGGAAACGCCTCAACAGCAGGCATTCGATCAGATGAAGGCTGCCCTCACCGATGCTGCCACACTAGTCTACCAGGACCCAGAAGCCCCCCTCAGACCTGAAACACGGTACAGTACATTCTACCAGGAATTACTGCCGTCTATGAGGCCGTTGGACATTTCCGGTACCTCTTGGAAGGGACCTCCTTCACCATCCAAACAGACCACCAACCGCTGATCCATGCTTTCACTAAGGTGGGCAACGCGTGGTCAGCGAGACAACAACGGCACCTGGCCGCCATCACTGAGTTTGGGTGTAAAATTCGCTACCTTCCAGACAAGAAGAACCCTGTGGCCGCCGCTCTGTCATGTGTAGAAATCAACTCCATCCACCTACGCGGATTTTGCCCGAGAACAAGCCGCTTACCCAGAGACAGCAGCGTACCGCACGATGCCCACTTCGCTGAAACTGGAGGACATCCCATTGGATCTGATAGGCACAACACTCCTCTGTGATACCAGTACCGATCGCCCTCGTCCCTGGGTACCTGCCTCCTCGTGGAAACAGGTGTTTAAGATCATCCATCGACTATTGCACCCCTCTGGATGAACAACGGCCCGGCTGATGACTGGAAAATTTGTCTGGCACGGCATAAAAAAGGATTCACGTGAATGAGCCAGGACGTGCATCGTGTGCCATACCAGCAAAATTAGTCGTCACACGGAATCCAGTGTCGGAGACTTCCCTTAACTGAAGATCCGCTTCGGGCACATACACGTCGACATCATGGGACCCCTCCCACAGTCTGGAGATGCCAGGTACCTCCTCACAATTATAGACCGATCCACCAGGTAACCAGAAGCCTACCCCTATGACGGAAGCCACAACCAATGCTTGCACAAAAGACTCCTGTCAAGTTGGATCAGCCGTTTCAAAGTACCCGACAACATCACGATAGTCCGCGGGCCAGCATTAGTGTCCGAGCTGTGGGCCTCCCTAGCTCGCCTACTAGGAACATCCCTTCAGAGCATGACGACCTACAACCCCATGGTCAACGGCATGGTAGAGAGGGTCCACTGCTCAATGAAAGCTTCCCTCATGGCCCGCTGCACTGATGAAAACTGGAAATCACAACTACCATGGCTTCTCCTCGGCCTCAGGACTGCCACCAGAGCAAAAGGCGAGGTTTCCCCGACGAAGAAAGTGTATGGCGAGATACTTGCCGTACCTGGGGAGTTCTTCCCAACAAACAACAGCAACCAAGACACTCCGATCACGAGGCTTTGTGAGGTTGCTGGGAAATTCACGCCTTGTGTAAGGACCTTCACCAACAGGACCAAGTGTTTCAAACTGAAGGGCCTGGACACCTGTAGCTACATCTTCGTCAGGAATGACGCACATCGACCCCCCCTGATGCGGCCATACCGGGGCTCATACCGCGTCATGAAGACCTCCCCCAAGGCATACTACCTCATGATCCACGGCCAAGAAGTCTGGGTCACCATCGACAGGCTGAAGCCCATATTCCTGTTGGTGGATGACAACGATGCCCCAAATACAGAAAAGGGGCATACCCGAGTGCTGCCCCAAAACAAGCCTTCTTCCGCTCGCTGCAACCAGCCCCGACGACAGACAGTTGAACACCCTCGAAACGCTGCCCAAG
>NC_090739.1:75336268-75355747 GCF_036898095.1 Palaemon carinicauda
ACTTCCAGGGACGAGGAGGAGAAGGAGGAGGAGGAGAAGCAAAAGGAAGAAAAGATTGCAAAAACTACTAGAAAACCTATCGTGTTTGACCTGGAACCCGAGAAGCCAAAAAGTAGTCACATCACCTTCCAAGGTGAAAAGGTTAGAGCCACCACCACAAGGGACTGTGGCCTCACCGGGTACGTGGCTGTCGACTTGAATGTCCCGAGGAAGTTCGACAGAGCCATATATGGAGTGGAAGGAAGGACGCTGATGGAAATCACCCGGCAGAGTGGAGTCAGCTTAATAGATATGCCACGAAAGCACGAATATAGTAATTTAATCACCATCAGTGGTACCATTAAGCAGGTTCAATTAGCAGCTGATCATATCGAATGGCTTCTGAGGAGTCTCACTGGTACTTAAATACTTCGATCAGCAAATGGATAAAATAAAAATGAAAAAAAAAATGAAAAAATTAAAAAAAAACAAAAAAATAAAAAATGAAAGGAAAAATAAAAAAAATCTAAAAATGAAAAACCCAAAAAAAAGAAAGAAAGAAAAAAAAAAGTTTAATTTCAGTTTATTTTGTGAGGGAAAGGAGATTCAGCCGAGTTTTGCCAGGACTAAACCTTCAGATAATTGTGCTCAATCCAATCAGGACAAGTTCGAGATACCACATCCACAGGAAGGAGATCCCCCCCTTCACACCGGGATCTATGGACTGACTGATAGACAGACAGCTAGAGGGAGGATACTTGGAAGGACTGACCAGCTTGGAGGATGCAAGGCTTAACTATCCAGCTTGAATTACAACTCTTGGAATAACCTGGAGGACAATGGCCTACTGAGGGAAGAAACCCTGCTGATTCTTAGTATGCTCTGTACCTTAATGGACGAGTACAAGCCGTTTGTCAAGTGTACAAATGGTCGGATATCTAGATCTATTCTTTCGGATATCAACCTTCGGGTGGTTCTGGGGAAATAATCTAGAAGACCAGCTCTGCAGAGGGAACGAGCTAGGCTTCTTCTAGTATGCAGTCTTGTCCTTACAGGTTGGACCAAGATAATCAGCTAGTGAAGGAAGCTGCGCCTCTTCGGAGCAGGTCAGTCTGGAAAGTGTTCCGATATCAAATGGCTGCTGATGATAGAACTGGGATGAGCAGAGTAAGTTTTGGTCCTTACAATTGGTGAGCTGATGTCCCCACAAAATTCTTCATTTTTTTTAGGCTTAAGGTTTTTTTTAGGTTTAAGGTTTGTTTTTAGGCTTAAGGTTTTTTTTTCTTAGGTTTAAGGTTTTTTTTAGGCTTAAGGTTTTTTTTAGGCTTAAGATTTTTTTTTAGGCTTAAGATTTTTTTTTAGGCTTAATTTTTTCTTTTTAAGGCTTAAGGTTTTTTTTAGGTTTAAGGTTCTTTTTTAGGCTTAAGGACTGGCTATGCAGGTGAAAAAACCCTGATAATGATGAATGAGCGTGTCTTGTTTGAGTAGGTAATATGACGCTTGGCTTCACCGCCCGGCCTACAATGGCACTTGGCTTCACCGCCTGGCCTAAAAACGGATTTTGAGCGAAGCGAAAAATCTATTTTTGGGTGAGATAGCCATGGCGTCCTGATGGAAGGTTCCTTTTTGGTAGCTTCCTTGGGTATATCACTACTAAATATTCCCAGAGAATTTAACCACAGGTTATCACAGAATTCTAACTTCTGGAGCGAGTATCCTAAAAGTTTCCCTTTTAAGACATCGTATATCAACAGGGGACGCATGTATTAACGCGCCACATAGCTATCTACACCCCAAACAGAGTTAACACTTCGGTGTGTAGGGGCGGAGAATAGCTGGGGAGCCGTTCCACAGCTAATCTCGTTCGTGGCTACTTTTGGTACTCGAGACGTAAACAAACGGGCGCCATTGCTAAATGACGTCACGTCCATCCTCATCCTGAAGCCAGTTGCTTGCCGATCGCCATGATACAGCAGAGCAGGGTGGGACCTGAAAAACTGGACGAAGTAGCAGGGAGGGTCCATCAGGACGCCATGGCTATCTCACCCAAAAATAGATTTTTCGCTTCGCTCAAAATCCGTTTTTTGGGCTCAAGCCATGGCGTCCTGATGAAAGAATACCAGAGAATCAATGTATCGTGGTAGATTGTCCCCTATTTGAGTAAGTGCCAAGGGCTTTGAACAGGGTAGCATAGTAATCTTAATAGAAGAACCGTAGTGAAGAGACCTTCCTGCCCCCCTGGCAGTGAAGTTCCCATGGGCCATGCCGAGATCAAAGTGGTTATCAAAGGGCTACTCACCTTGCTAGAAGAACCTGAAGAACTTGGAGACAAGACTGAATGGTTGGCATTCATATAGGAACATTCTCAAGGGCAGACAAGTGGTGGTTAGGCACTGTATGTAATGGAGAATTGTCTGGTCTCTAAGGTATGAAGAGAGTAAGTATTCGTATTGGAATATTACATTGCACAGGTGAATATATAATAAGGGTTGAGACCTTAGTATCTTCATCAACCATAAGAGGAAGGGGATAATAAAACTATGACAGACATGTATTTCATAGTATAAGTAGGAGCGGATTGAGACGCACAAGTAATAAAATAAAAATTTTATTTCACAATTGCAGAGAATATTAATGAATTGCAATATATGTAAAGTTAATTTACAACAAATTATAATGTACATAGTAATGAAAGACTTGCTCTTGAATCTGAAAGAAAATTTCAAATTTATTAGTAGGCACTCGTTCTCGAGGAACGTCAGTCTTTAAAATAAAACACATCATGCTCTAGGCATGCGGCACTCGTGTGACGACTATGACATTTCACCTGGGATAAGAACAGTTATATGAAAAGCACTAAGTGTTTTCGGCATCACTACGTATCACTCGAGGGTCAACATAGGCACCCGAAGAGTTAGAGTCCCAAGTAACTCACTGTTCTATGCAGAGTTAGGTGCAGGTTTCATAACACTACCTGCGGCTACCACAAAATGTTTGACTTCGTGCACTTGTTTCGCATAATGTTTGAAGAAAACACGCGAGGATTTCCAGCCTGTGAAACTCTTAAGGCTTTCGAAATCCATACTCTGAAAGAAATTCAGAGACGATGCAACTTTTCTAGGTTGTACTGGCAGGATCCGCTCTGCGAATGAAGTAGGTGATTTTCGCTCTTAGTTGTTTCAGTGACAGGTCGCTGCCCGATGTTTCTCCTTTGAAGAGTTGGCCTCCACCAAAGTCCGAAGTTCTGCGAAGATAGACCTTGAGGCTCTCTACTGGGCATAGAGAGGCATCTTCTTTCAGGGGGCATATTCTCCAAGGGCCCCATCTTTTGGTGGGTAATTCGTTTTTGGCGAGAAACGTCGGATCCGGGAAGAGGGTAAGGTCTCCTGAGTCAGTAAACAGGATATGACCCTCTTCTCTTGATAATGCCAATATTTCGCTGACTCGGGCTCCTGAAGCAAGAGCAAAAAGAAATATAACTTTCTGAGTCAGATCCTTGAGAGGGCATGAATCATTATCCAAGTTAGAGGCGAAATGGAGCACCTTGTCCAAAGACCAGGAGATCGGTTTCGGTGGGGGTGCTGGGCGTAGACGAGCGCATGCTTTCGGCAGTTTATTGAAGATGTCGCTGGACAGATCAATCTGGAAGGCATACAACAGTGGTCTAGTCAAGGCCGATTTGCAAGTAGAAATCGTGTTGGCTGCCAAGCCCTGTCCATGAAGGTGAATAAAGAAGGACATGCAGAAATCAATGGTGATTTCCGTAGGATTTTTTGCCTTGACAAATGAGACCCATTTTCTCCAAGATGATTCGTATTGCCGTCTTGTGGATTCGGTCTTGTATTCCTCGAGGAAGTCTAGACTTTTCTTCGAGATCCCAAACCTTTTCTTCACGGCTAGGGAGAGAAAATCATGAGATGAAGGTCCTTGATTTTCGATGATGAAGCAAAGACAGTCGATTTCTGTACTTGCTGGCAGAGAACTGGGCCCGGGAGAGGGATCAGCGTGGGCTGCAGCTCCAGGACCAGGGGGTACCAAATGCTCCGGGGCCACTTGGGAGCCACTAGGGCCGCTGTCCCTTTGAAGGTTCTCAGCTTGGAGAGGACTTTCAGCAGAAGATTGGTGGGAGGGAACAGGTAGATCTTAGACCATCTGTTCCAGTCCAGTGACATGGCGTCCACTGCTTCTGCCTTGGGGTCCTCGTACGGGGCCACATATCGAGGAAGTTGATTGTTGTTGCTCGTTGCGAAGAGATTGATCTGAAGTTCTGGGACTTGGTAAGAGATGAAGGAGAATGATCTTGCGTCTAGAGACCATTCCGACTCTATCGGGCTTGTCCGGGATAGAGCGTCCGCCGTCACATTGCGGAATCCTTGTAGGTGAACTGCAGACAGGTGCCACTTCTTCCTCTCTGCCAGACGGAAGATTGTCAGAAGCACCTGATTTATCTGGGGTGATCTTGAGCCTTGGCAATTGAGACATCGAACTACCACCGAGTTGTCTAGGGTTAGACGAATATGGATCGAGGGAGGCGGGGAGAGTTTCTTCAGTGTTAGAAGGACCGCCATGGCCTCCAAGATGTTGATGTGAAACGTCTTGAATAGGGGAGACCATGTGCCTTGAGCCTATTTTTGGTGGGAGTGACCTCCCCAACCCTCCAGCGAAGCGTCCGTGTGGATGTTGAGTGATGGAGGTGGGTGTTGAAGAGGGATGGACCTTTTCAGGGCCGTCGCTTCCGACCACGGCTTGAGGAGAAGCCGAAGTCTGTTTGGGAGCCGTCTCTTGAGGTCTCTTCGAGCGATGGATGCAGAACGTCTCCAGACTCCCGCGGCATCCTTTAGCTATGCACGAAGCACTGGGTTTGTCACTGAGGCGAACTGTAGAGAGCCTAGAACTCGTTCCTGCTGGCGTCTTGAGATCCGTTTGGATTTCAGTAGTCGCTTGACAGACCCTGCTATTTCCTTCCTTTTCTTCTGGGGGATGGAAAGGCGGTGTGACTGAAGGTTCCACTGGATTCCTAACCATTGGAACTTCTGAGCTGGAGAGAGGCGAGATTTCTTCGCGTTTATCTTGAATCCCAGGTGTTCTAGGAACTGGGTGACTTTGCTGCAGGATTTTAAACAATCCTCGGGCGATGGAGCCCAGACTAGCCAGTCGTCGAGGTAGGCCATCACCTGGACGTCTCGGAGGCGGAGCTGTTGTACTATGGCGTCCGCCAGCTTTGTGAAGATCCGAGGGGCCACGTTGAGGCCGAAGGGCATGGCCCTGAAGGCGTAGCTTTTTCTTTGGAGTCGAAATCCTAGGTAGGAGGAAGCGTGATGGTTCATTGGAACGTGCCAGTAGGCATCCGCCAGGTCTATGGAGACCGTGTAAGAACCTCGAGGCAGAAGGGTCCTTATCTGTTGAAGAGTCAGCATCTTGAACTTGTTGTTCGCTATGAACTTGTTGAGGGGGGATAAGTCTAGAATGACTCTGAGCTTGTCGGAGTCTTTCTTGGGGACGCAAAACAGTCTCCCTTGGAACCTGGTTGACTTTACCCTCCTTATCATCTTCTTGTTCAAGAGATCTAGGACATATTCTTTCAGAAGGGGGGTTGATTGTTGGAAGAATTGCTGGAAGGTTGGGGGTGGTTGAGTCCAACTCCAGCCTAGACCCTTCTTGACGATGCTGTGTGCCCAGGGATCGAAGGTCCAACGATCCTGGAATTGGCGGAGTCTTCCTCCCACCGGAAGCACTTCATTGCTTCTGGTGTCCCGAGGGCTTACTGCCTCGGCCACTAGCTCCCTTTCCTCCTCTGCCTCTGGAGGGACGGCGAGATGCGTCTCTGCCTGCACCTCTGCTTGAGCCTCTACCTTTGGGACGAAAGGTAGTCGTCTGTTGCTCAAAGGCAGGGGTAAAAACCGGTGACTGGGACAAAACCGGTTGGGTGACCAGCTGAAAGGTCTGTTGTGGCTGAGCAGCCACTTGGGGAGTAGCGGGTCCCGGAAACTGCCGTCTCTGTTGACGTTGCTGGGGTTTTGGCTTGGAGGATTTCCTCTTAGGTTGAGGGCCATCGTCCTGAGAGGATTTCCTCTTTTTCGACATGCCCCACTTGTTGAGAAGGTTCCTATTCTCAGTGGCGGCCTTGTCGGTGATCTCTTTCACAAGGTCGGAGGGAAAGAGGTGCTTACCCCAGATGTTGGAGGAAATCAGCCTCCGGGGTTCGTGTCTCACTGTGGCACTTGAGAACACGAATTCACGGCAGGCTCTCCGAGCCTTCATGAAATTGTACAGGTTCTTTACCAGAGTCGCCATGTGCGATTTGGCGAGTACCATGTAGTGGTCGGGGACTCTGGTGTCACCAGCCATGACGTCAAGCTGTACTTGGAGGGACATGGATGCTGCGAGCCTTTCCTTCGTGTCTTGTTCCCGACGAAGGAGATGGTCATTAAGTTTCGGGAGGTCTTCATTAAACTGACGTCCAGCCACGTCAGGATCTAGTTTTCCCACCACGAAGGTATGCTGGATATCCTTCCAGTGTCGAACGTCGGGGGGAGTCACCAGGGAGAAGGGTCTGCACTCCTCCAGTGCAGGACAGGGCTTCCCTTCTTCCACTGCCTTGTGACACACAGCGAAGGCCTTTTCCGTAAAGGGAAGGACTGCGTCGTCGGGTGCGACGTAGGTAGGTTGCTTCTTGCTCAGTGCCGGGAGCATTGAGCAGGTAAAGCCCCTACTTTTAACAGCTTTGGCTAGCATAGCCTGGGCCTTCTGGAGATCGAAAACCATCACCTCCTTTGGTTCGGTCTCCTCTTTAGAGGCAGGTTCGGATCGAAGCCGGATGTAACAGTCTGGGTAAGCCTCAAAGCTCGGGAAGAACTCCACTTCTTCCAGGGCAACCAAGCCGATCTTCTCGCTGATGAAGATCCTGCCCGTTGCGATGATCATATGCTCAGCATACCTCCAGGGGTTGGCGTGCGAGCATATCGGGAGGTCCTTAACCGAAATCTTCTTCGGCTCTTTGGAACCTCCCATGGACCTGATGTACTCGTGTGTCACTTGAAGCTTCTTGTCCATAAGGGCTTCTATCATACGGAACATCTCCTGGGCGGATGGGATGGGGTCCGAGGTAGCGGAGGTAGACGGGAGAGACACTTCCGTCGGTGTAGGAGTAGGGGCGGGGGTGGAAGGCGGAGCGACCTCCTGCTCCGACTCGGTGTAATCCACCTGGTCCTCTTCATCGTCCGCGTCTTGGGCCATGAGGGTCCTCTCCATGTTCTCCAAAATATCCGACATACGTGCCTCGTTGTCGGCATTCAGGTGACACTCGTGCATGGACTGGGCCATGACAACATCGGGTTCCACCGTTATCTGGACGGTGAGGATCTGATCCTTGGGGACCACAGAATCTGGGGATGCCTTTGGGAACAATAAGGCCCTCATGTCTTCAGTGGCAAGGTACGGTCCAGTGGCATTCTTCTGGAAGCCACGCACCCATTTGCGTAGCTTCTCTCGAGAAGCGTCCCTAACCTCCGCTGAGGGAGGATTGTTGAACGCGTCGACCAGGCGATCCTGGCAGACCGTACAGTTCTGCGGGTCCCAGAACTTCAGATCCCCTTTCTTGTTGGCACAAGGGGCGTGGGTCCTACACGCCGTGTGTCCATAAAAGTGCGGGCGCTTCACTGCACAGAAGCTGTGGTCGCACTTCAGTTGCTCCTCCTGTAAGAGAAAGAGAACATGAGTATGGGGGAGTCATAAGGATGACTCTTAAACTAAGTTAAATATTAATTGATTAATTTTAACTTAACATTAAGTGTGATGCACAGAGAAAAGGGCGGAAAGAAGGAGATAGATACATACTCCATGTAACCCGCCCGGCTGGTTACCGTGACCTTCATCCATAGACAATTTGCTGTGACCGAAGGCACAGGATAGAATTCAACATGGAATGCCCGTAGGGCAGTGGGAATTCTATTGGAAATTGTCAAGGATATAAGGCTAGGACTGAGGCCACTCAGACTCTAGAATTGGGAACTAGAAGATCCCATAGAACGGTAAGATAATACCAATCCATTTACGTAATCAAGTCATCGGGTTGCGATGTAGGGCTATCAACATCAGATGATAGCTAGTAGAAGGGGGTGCAAGTCGTCTTGACGCCTCCGGGAGGCTCCGGCAGACCGCCGGCACGCCGGAGGCCACTCCAGCAGAGTTTCTGGCATTAAGGAAGACAATATAGAAGTCAAGAGTAATACCAGGGTGGCGGCCGCCGGCAGGGAGCGGCGGCTCCGGCAGCCGGAGGTAGCCGGCTTGGTGACAGGGACAAGGATGGTTATAGCAGAACCGGAGTGCCGGCAGTGGATGCCGGCACTCCGGGGGCCGGCCGGTGGACGGACGACTGAGGCTATGAGGAAGAGGGAAGGCCATCGGCTAGGCGCCGGCGGCAGGCGGCAATCCCCCGGCACACGGTAGGACTGGCGGCGCCGAGGGCAAGGGGTAAGTCACCAAGGTAGGAGGTGGGTATCACCGACAGTAGAGGCGGCAAGGGACCGGCACCAGGATAGAGAAAGAGACAGAAGGGGGGATGTAGGGGTCCGGCCACGGACCCCAAGACATCCCACCCGAGTGGGTGTACCCATGATAGAGGCTAGACCTATCACCCAGAAGCAGGGGCCGCAGAGGACCGGGAGCTAAGGGAGCCCAAGGGAGGGCTGGGAACACCCAAGAGGGGGGAGAACCCCTGTAGACAGAACGCATCCAGTGGCTAACCCCATAGGACACTATGAAGGGTATATGTACCAGAGCGGACTGCACACAGGAGCTCAAGGTAGCCCTATCACTCCACCCTAAGGAGGAGTTGTAGGACAGGGGACAGATGGGTATAGGCTAACCTAAGTATAGGCTAGGCCATGCAAGAGATAGGTGGGGAGGGGAGAAGAGAAGGGTCTTCTGTGGGGGAGGTTCTGTACCAGAGCGGCCACCAAGGAAGGGAGGACACTCCCTAGCCTAAGGTAAGGCAGCCTGCCTGAAAACGGTGCATGGGTATCGTTTCAGCAAGGTACAGAACTAACCCCTCCAAAACCTAACCTAGAGCAGGGATGTTACGCCCTGAACTAGGAAGGATGGAAGACGTATCGCTATTGCAGGAAAGGTCGGAGACCTAGCCCCAGCAATAGAGGAAGGACTAGCCGTTCCTCATTCTCGGACGCAACCCTAAGGGGGGATCATTCCCTTAGGGAGGACAGAGAAGCGATAAATTACTCTATGAGCTTGATCCCCTTACGTGGTAGAGGGAGCAAGGCTACACAGAGGGGATGCCCTAAGGCAGGGGATGAAGGAAGCATATAGGGGTCCTACTTGTAGGTTAGGGTAGAAAGACACACTATCTAACCTGTCCCTTATATGGTCCCTGAAGGCGAAAACACTTGCATCACAGTCAATAGTATTGTAAAATAATGCCACTATCTTCATAAATAAACCTAGGATCACTGATAAATATCATGCATGAACACTGATATAGGCGCTCTGGCCTAGGGGCTATACTAGCCAACTGGTATGGGGTCAGTTGATGACCGATAATAAAGCGTCAAAACACGATATAAAAGTTCCTAGCTATGAAGACTAAATAACTAATAGTATCGATTAGTTAATGAGGCCGGAAAACGCTGTTGAGGCTATCTAAATAAGGCATGCAAAACAACAGCGACGCCATAAAATGCCGGTCCGGTCGTGGCACAGCTCTGCCACAAAACATCAAATATCTCGAAAAGTAAAAGTTACTTTACGGTCAGAGCTTATTTAAACAATACTGGAACCTTGTACTTAACTTTCCAGAAGAAGGCGATGCCGAAGGTAGCGACATAGCGAAGATGCAAGCTGATGAAAATACACAAGGGAAAATCCGTCTTAGCAAGGCAAGCTACTAGAAGAAGGATGAGGACGGACGTGACGTCATTTAGCAATGGCGCCCGTTTGTTTACGTCTCGAGTACCAAAAGTAGCCACGAACGAGATTAGCTGTGGAACGGCTCCCCAGCTATTCTCCGCCCCTACACACCGAAGTGTTAACTCTGTTTGGGGTGTAGATAGCTATGTGGCGCGTTAATACATGCGTCCCCTGTTGATATACGATGTCTTAAAAGGGAAACCTTTAGGATACTCGCTCCAGAAGTTAGAATTCTGTGATAACCTGTGGTTAAATTCTCTGGGAATATTTAGTAGTGATATACCCAAGGAAGCTACAAAAAAGGAACCTTCCATCAGGACGCCATGGCTTGAGCCCAAAAATGGCACTTGGCTTCACCGCCTGGGCAAAATGGCGCTTGGCTTCACCACCTGGCCTGCTTGGCTTCACTGCCCGGCCCAACAATGGCGCTTGGCTTCACCACCTGGCCTGCTTGGCTTCACTGCCCGGCCCAACAATGGCGCTTGGCTTCACCACCTGGCCTGCTTGGCTTCAATGCCCAGCCCAACAATGGCGCTTGGCTTCACTGCCTGGCCCGCTTAGCTTCATTGCCCGGCACAACAATGGTGCTTGGCTTCATTGCCTGGCCCGCTTGGCTTCATCGCCCGACACAACAATGGCGCTTGGCTTCATTGCCTGGCGCGCTTGGCTTCATCGCCCGGCACAACAATGGCGCTTGGCTTCATTGCCTGGCGCGCTTGGCTTCATCGCCCGGCACAACAATGGCGCTTGGCTTCATTGCCTGGCCCGCTTGGCTTCATCGCCCGGCACAACAATGGCGCTTGACTTCATTGCCTGGCCCGCTTGGCTTTATCGCCCGGCACAACAATGGCGCTTGGCTTCACCGCCTAGCCCGGCACAACAATGGCGCTTGGCTTCACCGCCTAGCCCGGCACAACAATGGCGCTTGGCTTCATCACCCGGCACAACAATGGCACTTGGCTTCATTGCCTGGCCCGCTTGGCTTCATTGCCTGGCCCGCTTGGCTTCATCGCCCGGCACAACAATGGCCCTTGGCTTCACCGCCTGGCCCGCATGGCTTCATCACCCGGCACAACAATGGCGCTTGGCTTCACCGCCTGGCCTGCGTGGCTTCATCGCCCGCACAACAATGGCCCTTGGCTTCACCGCATGGCCAGGCACAACAATGGCGCTTGGCTTCATCGCCCGGCACAACAATGGCGCTTGACTTCATCGCCCGGCACAACAATGGCGCTTGGCTTCATTGCCTGGCCCGCTTGGCTTCATCGCCCGGCACAACAATGGCCCTTGGCTTCATTGCCTGGCCCGCGTGGCTTCATCGCCCGGCACAACAATGGCCCTTGGCTTCACCGCCTGGCCCGCGTGGCTTCATCGCCCGGCACAACAATGGCCCTTGGCTTCACCGCCTGGCCCGCGTGGCTTCATCGGCCGGCACAACAATGGCCCTTGGCTTCACCGCCTGGCCCGCGTGGCTTCATCGGCCGGCACAACAATGGCCCTTGGCTTCACCGCCTGGCCCGCGTGGCTTCATCACCCGGCACAACAATGGCCCTTGGCTTCATCGCCCGGCACAACAATGGCCCTTGGCTTCATCGCCCGGCACAACAATGGCCCTTGGCTTCACCGCCTGGCCCGCTTAGCTTCATCGCCCGGCACAACAATGGCCCTTGGCTTCACCGCCTGGCACGCTTGGCTTCATCGCCCGGCACAACAATGGCCCTTGGCTTCACCGCCTGACCCGCTTGGCTTCATCGCTCGGCACAACAATGGCCCTTGGCTTCACCGCCTGGCTCGCTTGGCTTCACCACCTGGCCCGCTTGGCTTCATTGCCCGGCACAACAATGGCGGTTGGTTTCACTGCCTGGCCCGCTTGGCTTCATCGCCCGGCACAACAATGGCGCTTGGCTTCACCGCCTGGCCCGCTTGGCTTCATCGCCCGGCAAAACAATGGCGCTTAGCTTCACCGCCTGGCCCGCTTGGCTTCATCGCCCGGCAAAACAATGGCGCTTGGCTTAACAGCCTGGCCCGCGTGGCTTCATCGCCCGGCAAAACAATGGCCCTTGGCTACATCGCCTGGACCGCTTGGCTTCGCCGCCTGGCCCAACAATAGCGCTTAGGATTGTTAAATTGATTTTTTTTTCTTTTTTTTAGGCTTAAGGTTTTTTTTCAGGCTTAAAGACTGGCTATGCAGGTGAAAAACCTCTGATAATGATGAATGAGCGCGTCCTGTTTGGGTGGGGAAAATGACGCTTGGCTTCACTGCCTGGCTTACAATGGCGCTTGGCTTCACTGCCTGGCCTACAATGGCGCTTGGCTTCACTGCCTGGACCGCTTGGCTTCACCGCACGGACCCCTTGGCTTAACCGCCCGGCCCAAACATGACACTTGGCTTCACCCCCGGCCCAACAATGGCGCTTGGCTTCACCGCCTGGCCTACAATGGCGCTTGGCTTCACCGCCTGGCCTACAATGGCGCTTGGCTTCACCACCTGGCCGGCTTGGCTTCACCACCTGGCCTACAATGAAGCTTGGCTTCACAGCCAAACCCAACAATGGCGCTTGGCTTCACAGCCTGGCCTGCTTGGCTTCAGTGCCCGGCTTACAATGGCGCTTGGTTTCACCGCCTGGCCCGCTTGGCTTCAACGCCCGGCAAAACAATGGCGCTTGGCTTCACCACCTGGCACGCATGGCTTCAACGCCTGGCTTACAATGGCGCTTGGCTTCACCGCCCGGCAAAACAATGGCACTTGGCTTCACCGCCTGGCCCGCTTGGCTTCACCGCCTGGCCCGCTTGGCTTCATCGCCCGGCCAAACAATGGCGCTTGGCTTCACTGCCTGGCCTGCTTGGCTTCAGTGCCCAGCTTACAATGGTGCCTGGTTTCACCACCTGGCCCGCTTGGCTTCACCACCCGGCTTACAATGGCAGTTGGCTTCACCACCTGGTCCGCTTGGCTTTACCGCCCAGCTCAACAAAGGCGCTTGGCTTCACCACCTGGCCTGCTTGGCTTCACCGCCCGGCCCAACAATGGCGCTTGGTTTCAACGCCTGGCCTGTTTGGCTTCAGTGCCCGACTTATACAGTGAACCCTCGCTACTTCGCGGTTCGACCATCGCGGATTCACCACTTCGCGGATTTTTTCCATAACCCATATATATACAGTAATATATATATATATATATATATATATATATATATATATATATATATATATATATATATATATATATATATATGTATGCATGTATTTATGTATATATGTAGGTATGTATATGTGTATACATATAAATATATATATATATATATATATATATATATATATATATATATATATATATATATATATATATATATATATATATATATATACACACACACACACACACACACATATATATATATATATATATATATATATATATATATATATATATATATATATATATGTATATATATGTATATATATATATATATATATATATATATATGTATATATATGTATATATATATATATATATATATATATATATATATATATATATATATATATATATATATATATATATATGTATATATATATATATCTAAAGTAGGAAGATGTGATGTAGTTCTAAGGGAAAAGTATGGGAAATATGTCTGGGTAATAAGCAAAGCTCTACCTCCAGTTTGTTTCTACATTATGATCAGAGATAAATGTAAACAAAACATTGGTTGCCATTTTTTATCGTGCTTTTTAGCATGTTTAGGAAATGCATGATATAAAATCACCTTTAATATTTGTGCCTGTTTTAGTTTAGGGTACTGTAGTACATGCATTAAGTGTTTTGTAAATTAAAGGGTAGTTTGTTAACAGTACTACGTACAAGGGAAGGTTTTAAAAGTCTGAATATACATGTTGAATAAATAGGTAAATAGGGTGTCACTACTTCGCGGATTTTCACCTATCGCGGCCGCGACTGGAACCTATCTACCGCGATAAACGAGGGTTCACTGTAATGGCGCTTGGCTTCACCGTCTGGGCCGCTTGGCTTCACCGCCCGGGTTACAGTGGCGCTTGGCTTCACCACCTGGCCTGCTTGGCTTTACCGCCCAGCATAACAATGTTGCTTGGCTTCACCGCCCGGCATTAATATGACGCTTGGCTTCACCGCCTGGCAAAACAATGGCCCTTGGCTTCACCACTGAATATCAAGTGTCATGAAGGGGAGTTGGCCGAAAGCTACATCAGAAGGAAGGGCAACCTCTGGCGCGGCGGAAAAACCCATACGTTCAATGCCCAAAATGCTGAAGTAGCTTTCAAATTGCTTCTCTAAGTAATCCAACTCAAATATGTCATGACACCACTAATAGGCTAGCTGGAGTTGGCCGAAAGCTATTTTAGATGGAAGGGCAACCTCTGGCGCGGCGGAAAAACCCGTAAGTTCAATGCCCAAAATGCTGAATTAGCTTTCAAATTGCTTCTCTAAGTAATCCAACTTAAATATAAGTCATGACACCACTAATAGGCTAGCTGGAGTTGGCCGAAAGCTATTTCAGAAGGAAGGGCAACCTCTGGCGCGGCGGAAAAACCCATAAGTTCAATGCCCAAAATGCTGAAGTAGCTTTCAAATTGCTTCTCTAAGTAATCCAACTCAAATATAATTCATGACACCACTAATAGGCTAGCTGGAGTTGGCCGAAAGCTATTTCAGAAGGAAGGGCAACCTCTGGCGCGGCGGAAAACCCCATAAGTTCAATGCCCAAAATGCTGAAGTAGCTTTCAAATTGCTTCTCTAAGTAATCCAACTCAAATATAAGTCATGACACCACTAATAGGCTAGCTGGAGTTGGCCGAAAGCTATTTCAGAAGGTAGGGCAACCTCTGGCGCGGCGGAAAAACCCATAAGTTCAATGCCCAAAATGCTGAAGTAGCTTTCAAATTGCTTCTCTAAGTAATCCAACTCAAATATAAGTCATGACACCACTAATAGGCTAGCTGGAGTTGGCCGAAAGCTATTTCAGAAGGAAGGGCAACCTCTGGCGCGGCGGAAAAACCCATAAGTTCAATGCCCAAAATGCTGAAGTAGCTTTCAAATTGCTTCTCTAAGTAATCCAACTCAAATATAAGTCATGACACCACTAATAGGCTAGCTGGAGTTGGCCGAAAGCTATTTCAGAAGGAAGGGCAACCTCTGGCGCGGCGGAAAAACCCATAAGTTCAATGCCCAAAATGCTGAAGTAGCTTTCAAATTGCTTCTCTAAGTAATCCAACTCAAATATAAGTCATGACACCACTAATAGGCTAGCTGGAGTTGGCCGAAAGCTATTTCAGAAGGAAGGGCAACCTCTGGCGCGGCGGAAAAACCCGTAAGTTCAATGCCCAAAATGCTGAAGTAGCTTTCAAATTGCTTCTCTAAGTAATCCAACTCAAATATAATTCATGACACCACTAATAGGCTAGCTGGAGTTGGCCGATAGCTATTTCAGAAGGAAGAGCAACCTCTGGCGCGGCGGAAAAACCCGTAAGTTCAATGCCCAAAATGCTGAAGTTGGTTTCAAATTGCTTCTCTAAGTAATCCAACTCAAATATAAGTCATGACACCACTAATAGGCTAGCTGGAGTTGGCCGAAAGCTATTTCAGAAGGAAGGGCAACCTCTGGCGCGTCGGAAAAACCCGTAAGTTCAATGCCCAAAATGCTGAAGTAGCTTTCAAATTGCTTCTCTAAGTAATCCAACTCAAATATAAGTCATGACACCACTAATGGGCTAGCTGGAGTTGGCCGAAAGCTATTTCAGAAGGAAGGGCAACCTCTGGCGCGGCGGAAAAACCCGTAAGTTCAATGCCCAAAATGCTGAAGTAGCTTTCAAATTGCTACTTTAAGTAATCCAACTCAAATATAAGTCATGACACCACTAATAGGCTAGCTGGAGTTGGCCGAAATCTATTTCAGAAGGAAGGGCAACCTCTGGCGTGGTGGAAAAACCCGTAAGTTCAATACCCAAAATGCTGAAGTAGCTTTCAAATTGCTTCTCTAAGTAATCCAACTCAAATATAAGTCATGACCCCACTAATAGGCTAGCTGGAGTTGGCCGAAAGCTATTTCAGAAGGGAGGGCAACCTCTGGCATGGCGGAAAAACCCGTAAGTTCAATGCCCAAAATGCTGAAGTAGCTTTCAAATTGCTTCTCTAAGTAATCCAACTCAAATATAAGTCATGACACCACTAATAGGCTAGCTGGAGTTGGCCGAAATCTATTTCAGAAGGAAGGGCAACCTCTGGCACGGCGGAAAAACCCGTAAGTTCAATGCCCAAAATGCTGAAGTAGCTTTCAAATTGCTTCTCTAAGTAATCCAACTCAAATATAAGTCATGACACCACTAATAGGCTAGCTGGAGTTGGCCGAAAGCTATTTCAGAAGGAAGGGCAATAAATTATGAAGTCATGAACGAGGGGTCAGCCCACCCACGCCCATGGGGGTGTGGGTCTCTCTCTCTCTCTCTCTCTCTCTCTCTCTCTCTCTCTCTCAATGCAGTAAACTTGGGAACCAGAAACAGGCGATTGTAAAAGCCTGGGGAGGCAAGGTCTTGAATCGGCTCCATTGCTCCCTTGACCAACATCTGGTCGACTAGCTCCAGAAAAGCCTCTCGTTTCCCCGCGTCGGTGTACTGAGCCACTAAGGCTAGGGGAGTGTCTGAGAGAGGTGGTTTCTTTAAAAAGGGGATCTTGTAACCTTCCTTGACGACCGAGAGGGACCAGGTGTCCGCCCCTCTCCTTTTCCAAGACTGCCAAAAACGAGACAGTCTTGCCCCTACTGGTGTCTGGAGGACTTCCATCTCATTTTTTGGACCGGGGCCTAAACGCACCTCTGCTGGTCCTTGGCCCTGACTCTTGTCTTCTCCCCCTAAAATCCGCTCTCGAGGAGGTCCTGCCCCAAAAGGGCTGTTGAAACTTCTTCTCTTCCTTCTTCAGAGCAGCAGGAGCATCAGGTAAGGTTTTCCTAGCAGACCGAGACAAAAGGTCCTGAGTAGCCTTCTGTGCCAGAGAAAGGGAGATATCTCTGACCAGAGCTTCAGGAAAAAGATGACGTGAAAAAGGGGCGTAAAGCAGCTCCGACTTCTGGCCAACAGTCACAGATCTAGAGGTGAAGGAGCACAAAAGGGCCCTCTTCTTTAAGACCCTTGCTGAGAAAAGGGAAGCCAATTCATTTGCTCCATCCCTTAGAGCTTTGTCCATGCAGGACATGATACTCGTCAGGTCCTTCGTGTCCTCCTGGAGTTCAGACTTCCTGGCCAGAGTCCCGAGAGACCAGTCCAGGAAGCTGAAAACCTCGAAAACCCTGAAAATTCCCTTGATGAGATGATCAAGCTCCGACATGGACCACATCACCTTAGCAGAGTTTAAAGCATGCCTTCTTACCGAGTTCACAAGAGCCGAGAAGTCACCTTGGGAGGAGGGAGGCACTCCTAACCCCAAAGGTTCCCCTGTCTCATACCACATACCGGCCTTGGAAGCGAGCCAAGGTGGTGGAAAAGAAAAGGTGGTCTTGACAGCTTGTCTCCGTTCCTTCATCCAATCATCCACCTTAGCGAGAGCTTTCCTGGCCGAAATTGAAAGTTTCATTTTGATGAAGGCCGAAGACTTAGTAGCTTTCTTCCTGGTAAAATGAGACTGAGGAGAACGAGGGGCCGAAGGTTGAAATTCCTCCCCATAAAGTTCCAAAAGAGAGCGAGAAAGAACCTTATAATCACTAGAAGAGTCGGCAGGTTTTTCTTCCTCTTCCGAAATATCTTCGAGGTCCTGCTCAAGGATAACATCCTGAAGAGTTGGGCTGCCAGCAGTCTGGCACCGAGAGCTGTTTGAATCTTGGCGCCGAGCGCTGCTAACATCCAGTCGGCGAGAAGCGGTATCGTCCTGAAGATGCAGGCTGCCTTCGTCTTGAAAATGCAGACTGCATTCGTCCTGTTTCCTAAGAAATGAGGCGGTAACGTCCTGGTGTTTCGAATGAGAAACGGAATCGTCACGGCGCCGAGAACGAGAGGCAGTATCGTCCTGGCGCCGAGAGAGGGGGGAAGGAAATTCCTGGCAGCGTGCCGATGAAGAGGGTGTGCATTGTCGTACGGCCGACGAAGTGCGCAGAGGTTTCTTGGGAGAGATACTAAGTTCTCTCTTAGAAGAAGATCTCTTATCAGGCAAAGAGACGTCCTTACGTCTGACGGACTGTGAAGGGTGGCTGAAAGCTTGAACTAACGATGAAAGTTGTTCCTGTATAACAACCATGAAAGCTTTAGCAACCTCCGCTGGCTCTCGCGGTGCCGAAGAAGGCAGTGGTCGTACGGCTTGACTGGGAGCGCTGGCAGAAAAAGCAGGGAGTTTAGCAGGATTAACTGGGCTAAGGACTCTCTGTTTCGCCCTCTTAACAGGAACAACATCTAAATCGTCTTCCGAAGGATCAGGATCTCGGCTACTCGAACCGGGAGAGGAAGTGCGAGACTGCACATCCTGGTTCCACCCTCTCTTCATTGGTCTTGATTTGTAACGCCAATTACGTCTGGGAGAACGATCAGGCGAAGACACAAACGAATCCGACACGCCTTTTCTACGGCGGTCAAGAGCAGCCTGGGAGATCGCAACAGGACTGTCTGCGGCGACGACTGACCGAGGATATGCACCTCTCACCCCCTTTCGCCTTTCGACGTACCTTCTCCCTTGGTCCTGGGAGCTTGGTAGAGGTCTAGACCTAGGGGTATGACAGATTCGATCAGTCGCCACCTCCACTGCACTTTCACAAGCACTAATTTCACTTACACCCTTACCTTTAAAGGCCTCCAATTGAGCTTTAATGGCCTCTAATTCAGCAGCTAATTTAGCATAGGCCTACCCAGGGTCATCCGTAGGCACAGATCCTGTAGAAGGGGCAGGAGTTACTTCATTCAGGGAAGGAATAACTTCCAAAGAGGTTACAATTAAAGGGTCAATAGATAAATCTAAGCTAGGCTCACTAGCAGACTTTGACTTTGATTTAGCTCTCGTAACTCTATCAACCTCAAGTTTGCGCACATAGCGCTTCATAGCTAACCAATTATCATCATTTAAAACCTCGCATTCCTTGCACCTATTATCTAGAGCACATTCAAACCCCCTGCAACCCATACAGATAGTGTGAGGGTCAACCGACACTTTTGGTAACCTCGCCTTGCAAATATCATTCGCACAAATACGAAAATGAATTTTTTCACTCATGATAAGAAAGGAAAAAAGACAAAAAACAAAAACAAACACGATTGCCAAATCCCAGCACAGTGTACTTCACCAAAAACGAAGTCCAAAAAGGCGATGAAGGGAAAGCAATCCGAAAAAACTCTAAATGGCAGACCAACGATGTTGTCGATCCGGCCGGCAGAGATAATCTGAGGAACAGAAAACGGGAATGATTCCAAGTACCACCCTGTAAGGGTTGTTAACCATCTAACCAAACAACCACCACAAGGCGGTTGCCGCGATTTTCGATTAAATTCTGCCGGAGTCGGAGACTCAGCTATATATATATAACTGCCAGGTAAGTACTATTCATAAAAAAGGGTTACACTCAGCACACTCCCCTG
>NC_090739.1:75356247-75363747 GCF_036898095.1 Palaemon carinicauda
TCGTCTCGTAGGAGGGAGATTGACGAGATACGAATTCGGGAAAGAAAAAGGGGAGCCGCTCCCAAGGCTTCCATATCCCCCGATTCGTATGCGTCCCTGGCGCCAATCCTGGCGCCAATCCTGGCGCCATCTGTATTCCTTTTTGCGTAGCTTAACAACTCGGTGTTTTTTCCTGTTTTTCTCGCAAATCTTGGATTTATTCAGCTTTTCATGGCTTCTCCGTCTTCGTTGGCCTCGGATAAGTTGAGTATAGTGTCTGTTATGTATAAATGTAGGCTCTTGGTAAAATTTTGAGTGATTAATAGGATTAATCTTTGATACAAGAGCCGTAGCCTACCAGAGGTGTCCTGGACACTGTCACTCGCTAGGTATAATTTAGTTAGTCAGAGTGACATTCCTGGTTGTTTTGCTTAATAAATTTTAGCTATTTAGCTTTACATAGGATTTCCTTTCGTGCTTAGTATTATTTGGCGAAGTATTCGCCATTCTGGCCTACGCTAGGCCATGTAGCCTAGTCGTTTGGTCCTAGTACTTAATGCATGATTTTGGTTTTTCCGAGTGTAATTAAAATTTTATTGAAGCTTTAGGCTATATTTTATACATTTTAGACTGTGTGGAATATTTCCAAGATTGTATATGTGAGAGTTTCGGTGAATTAGGTAATCGATTCTCCTGGTGCCTAGGCTAATTGCTTATGGAGCCTTAGTATACTTTATCATACTCCCCGGTTGCTTTCTTTTCTTCGGAGAAGGTATGCAATCCCTTTCCCTCTGTTTAAGCCTTGGGCTTATCCCTAAGTGTTTTTTTCCGAATTTATTTTCGATAAAACTATACTAGGGTGTTACTGTGCCTTCCTGTTCCAGCAAAGTCTGGTTCAAAGAGGGACAGAACAACAGAGTTTTTAGTCTGAGTCCGTGTTGTCTGGCTTGGGGCAGAGTCCCCCTCGCTGACCTAACACTTACAAAGGGAGCTTAGCTCCCTTAGGTCACTACCGAAGGTTTCTGTAAGTTATGATTCCTTCTTTTGTGATCGACCAGACTAAGTCCTGTTGCTGTTCTCGGGGGAGGATAAAATCTTCCCTTGGGAGTAGCAACGCCTTCCTTGCTTTGGTGCTCTGGAAGCTGGCAAGTATTGCTGGCCCTTTCCCTTAGATCTCCCTTAGGCTAAGACAAAGTTCTTGGCTGCGGGTGATCTGTCACTAAAGCAAGGTTGGCAGGACCCTCTTGTCCCTTCCCCCTCTATCTCTGTAATGGCCTAGCCATTACTGTACTGTACCTTGCCGGCCGGCAGAGCTGGCCGGCAGGGGTATTACTGTACTGTACGTCATTCTACTTCTGGACCTAGTATAGGTTGGGATGTGGAATTGACTAAGCCCATTGCCGGCCGGCAGAGATGCTGGCCGGCAAGGGTCTTATGTTTTCGAGTGCTGCCCGGACCTCTCTTGGTCCCTCATCCATGCCTGCCGGCAGAGCCGGACGGCATTGGTCAAGGAAGCCTGAATTAAGTTTCTCCCCTTCCTTATATGCACTCTTTCGGTTGCCGGGCTTGGGGGGTTGTGTACACTCTTATCCCGGCATCCATTCTATTTTCTTCTAGTGCTGTACCTGTCCCGGCTGCCGGCCTATGAGGCCGGCAGCCGGGCAGGTGTAGTCTTCTGGTTATTTTGCTGCCGGCTGGCATCGGTCTTGTACCTTTGCCGGCCGGCTTATGTCAGTCCTTGTCTGCCGGTCACCAAGAGTGTGGCCGGCAGCTGGGTACTACCTTGTGTAGTTGCTGGCCGGCAGTCATTGCCGGCCAACACTGGCTGTTGCTGGCCGGCAGCTGCTGCCGCCGGCACAGGCATTTGAACCAGAGTGCTGCCGCCCTATAGCTGTTAAGTAGTATACTTTAAAGCTAGTTGTGGTGTATGCCGGCCGGCAAAGGCAGGCCGGCACACATCCTCCTATACTGTACTAGTATTCTTCTGTATAGCATATACAGTAAGAAGAAAACTATAGTAAAGGTTTAGGTACAGCACTGTATCTTCTAACACTATTGTGTTTTCTTGCACAGCCCTTTGCTGTTGCCCTCAGACAGGAAGCAGAGTTCTTCCCTGTCTATTATCCAGGATTTTAAAATCATTGCCTAGGTGTGAGCTCCACCTGTTTCCTCTGGAAACCTTGCATTGGTTACTCTAGTAGAGATAAACCATTTTGATTTTATTATCTGGAAGGCTGCAACAATGGGTTGTGAGGGAAACACAAGTGTGTGTCTTTCCTTTATGAATTGTTATGCTATACTATGCATATCCAGTGATACATAGTTCACTTGATACTCATGGAAATTTCTTCTCTTTACAGGAGGACCCTCCGAAGTGCGGAAATGTTTTCTGCAATGTCCGCAGCAAGAACCTCTGCGGACATGAGTGTTGTAGGAGACACGCAGCATGCGCTGTCTCCAAGGATGATCTCCAGTATTGGGACCCTCAGGTATGTACTGTATGCACTAACCTGATTACTGAGGCTTTTGATTCCCCTAGAACGGTGGAATCAAGGGATATAGCTAGGGAAAAGCTTCGTACTTGGGTAAGGGGCTTCAAGAAGAACACCTCTGGCCCTTATCTTCCAAGTGAGAAGATGAGGGCGTATCTTTTTCCCCAGGCATCAGCTGAGGCAGTGATTCCCCAGCCTCAAGAGGAGATCCCTCAAGATCAAGTCCAGGTGGACGAGGAAGTCGCAGATGCGATGCAAGACATCCAGTTGTGTGACAGGATGTCTGACCTGGACGATCGTTTGGAAGAAGACCTCCTGGCAGAAGGTCAGGATCAAGTTCAAACCCCGGATGTCGTAGAGGATGAAGTCGACGAGGTGTCGGCTACTCCGGTTCAGATGCCGGAGCCCATCCCCTCAACATCGGCTGGTCTCCCAGTAGAACTGGGACAGGCCCTCTCTTCGATTGTTGGAATTATCCAACAAATGCAGAAGGAGAATCAGGAGAAGGCGGCTGCAATGGAACTGCGTATGCAGTCCCTAGCAGAATCACATGGGCCCCAGAAAAGGCTCAATGTGAAAGACCTTCCCATATGCTCAGATGCTAACCCATGGAGGTATGCTGAGCACATGCCAATGACGACTGGTAAGATCGTCATTTCGGATAAGCTGGGTTCAGTTCCCCTAGAGGAGGTAGAATTCTGGCCCAGCAAGGCATCATATCTGGACTGCTATGTCCGGCTGAGAAAAGAACCAGCTTCAAGGGAGGAGACAGAGCCGAAGGAGGTCATTATTATGGACCACGCTAAGGCTCAAGCCCTACTTTCATCCTCGATGAAAGAGAGGGGCTTCTCAAATTCGAAGGTAGCTGCATTGAGCAAGAAGCTCCCTTCTTTTGTGTCCTCTCCTGATAGAGCCTTCCCCTTTTTACAAAAAGGGTTTGCGGCTGTCCTAAAGGCAGTCGAGGCCGGCAAGCCTTGCCCCTCCCTGGAGGAGTGTAAACCCTTGTCGCTGGCTCTGCCTATGGACCACAAAGACTGGAAGGATGTCCATCTGACATTCTCAGTGGGAAAGTTGGAGGCTGATATTGCCGGACGGCAATTCGGCGAGGACCTCCCCAAGCTGCCCGAATCTCTTTTACGAAGAGAGTTCGAGACCAAAGAAAGACTGGCTGCCTCAATGTCTCATCAGACCACTCTTGAGACAATGGCAAGTGACCCTAAGGTCCATGAAATGTTCATGGTAGTGGCTAAGTCTCACCTAGCCACAGTGACGAAGGACCTTTATGGCTTCATCAAGGCAAGGAGAGCTTGCAGGGAGATCGTGTTCGCCGGGGCTTCGGTGAGACACGAACCAAGGAAATTAATCTCCTCCAACATTTGGGGAAAAGACCTTTTCCCTACCGATGTGGTCAAAGAGGTTGTTGATAAGGCCGCCGTGGAGAATAGAAACCTTCTCCAGAAGTGGGGCCTGGCTATCAAAAGAAAATCTTCCCCGGATGAGGGTCCTCAACCAAAGAGGAAGAATATGAAGACTAGGCTACCATTTCGGCCAGCCAAGCCTTATAGACAGCAACAGCAACTGCAATTGCCTTTGCCTCCAGTGCCCCAGATGGTGGCACAAACCCCGACTGCCTTTCAGTAGGTACCCCAGGCTGTGCCAGGTCAGTCAACCACATTCGCCCCAACGTTCGAAGGACAGTCTTCTTCCTTTCGTGCAAAACCTAGAGGAGCAGCCAGAGGCTCGTCTAGGCGCCCCTCAAGGGGAAGGGGATTCAGAGGTGGTCGTGGTCAGGGAGGCAAGACCTCAGGACGGCAGTCCATGTGAAATGATACCGGTAGGAGGGAGACTGATGAAATTTTGGGATCGCTGGACCTTCGATCCCTGGGCCCAAAGCCTACTCAAGAATGGACTGGGTTGGAGCTGGTACAGCACTCCACCCCCATGCCTTCGGTTTTTCCAACACTCCACCCCCCATTTTGGAGGAGTACGTTCAAGAACTGTTGGAGAAAAATGTGATCCGAAAGGTGAAGTCCATCAAATTCCAAGGGAGGCTGTTTTGTGTTCCCAAGAAAGACTCGGAAAAACTCAGAGTCATTCTGGACTTGTCACCATTCAACAAGTTCATAGTGAATTGCAAATTCAAGATGCTAACACTGCAACACATAAGGACCTTACTGCCCAAGAGGGCATACTCAGTCTCTATAGACTTGTCAGACGCCTATTGGCACATTCCAATCAGCCGTCGACTCTCCCCCTACCTAGGGTTCAGGCTACAACGAAAACTGTACGCCTTCAGAGCCATGCCATTCGGGCTAAACATAGCCCCAAGGATTTTCACGAAGCTTGCGAGCGCAGCTCTCAAACAATTACGCCTAAAGGGAATTCAGGTAGTAGCCTACCTGGACGACTGGCTGGTGTGGGCAGCATCCGAGACCGAATGCTTGCAAGCTTCCAGTCAGGTGATCCAGTTCCTAGAGTACCCAGGCTTCAAGATCAACAAGAAAAAGTCTCGACTTTCTCCATCCCAAAAGTTCCAGTGGCTGGGAATCCACTGGGACCTTTTGTCACACAGTTTCTCCATCCCAATGAAGAAAAGGAAGGAGATAGCGGGCTCTGTCAAGAGACTTCTAGATTCCGAAAAGATATCAAGACGCGAACAGGAGAGGGTACTAGGCTCTCTCCAGTTTGCTTCAGTGACAGACCCAGTGCTAAGAGCACAGCTAAAGGATGCAACCGGAGTTTGGAGAAGGTATGCATCAAACGCGCGAAGAGACCTGAGAAGACCAGTGCCGCCTCGGCTACGTACTCTTCTCAGACCTTGGTCCCAAGCCAGACATCTAAAGAAGTCGGTTCTTCTTCAGCCACCTCCCCCGTCGATGACGATTCACTCAGACGCCTCAAAGGAGGGATGGGGAGGTCACTCTCATCGGAAAAAAGTCCAGGGGACTTGGTCCAAGCTATTCAGGACCTTTCATATAAACTTTCTAGAAGCTATGGCAGTGCTCCTTACCTTAAAGAAAGTCTCCCCGCGTCACTCGATCCACATAAGATTGGTGACAGACAGCGAGGTGGTTGTGAGATGCTTGAATCGACAAGGGTCGAGGTCACCACCTCTCAACCAAGTGATGTTAGCCATTTTCCGATTGGCGGAAAAGAAGAAGTGGTACCTGTCGGCAGTTCACCTTCAAGGAGTCCGCAATGTGACAGCGGACGCTCTATCCAGGTTCACACCGATAGAGTCGGAATGGTCCTTAGACGCAGGATCATTTTCCTTCATTCTGAATCAAGTCCCAGAACTGCAAATAGACCTCTTTGCGACGAAAGACAACAAGAAGTTGCCCCTGTACGTGTCCCCGTACGAGGACCCCTTAGCGGAAGCAGTGGACGCAATGTCCCTCGACTGGAACAGATGGTCCAGGATTTATCTGTTCCCTCCTCACAACCTTCTGTTGAGGGTCCTCAACAAACTGAGATCCTTCAAGGGGGTAGCGGCAATAGTGGCCCACAAGTGGGCGAACAGTATGTGGTTCCCCTTGGCGTTGGAACTACAGATGAAGTTCGTGCCGCTACCACATCCAGTTCTGACCCAGCGAGTCCAGAAGTCGACTGTCTGCGCTTCATTACAGAAAACCCAGACCCTGCAGCTCATGATTTTCTCGCCCTAGCGGTGAGAAAGCGCTTCGGGATTTCGAAAGCCAGCATAGACTTCCTAGAGAAATACAAGTGCAAATCGACTAGAAGGCAATATGAGTCATCTTGGAGAAAATGGGTGGCCTTTGTAAAGGCAAAGAATCCGCAGGAGATCTCAACAGACTTCTGCTTATCTTTCTTCATCCACCTCCATGGCCAAGGATTGGCAGCTAACACGATTTCAGTGTGTAAATCGGCTTTGATGAGACCCATTTTATTTGCCTTCCAGATCGACCTAGGTAACGAGATCTTTAATAAAGTTCCGAAAGCCTGCGCTAGGCTCAGACCTTCAGCACCTCCAAAGCCCATCTCATGGTCTTTAGACAAAGTTCTTCATTTCGCCTCCCTGTTGAGCAATGAAGAATGTGCGTTAAAGGATTTGACGCAAAAAGTTATTTTCCTATTTGCACTCGCGTCCGGGGCCAGGGTTAGTGAGATCGTAGCCCTCTCGAGAGAGGCACGTCGTGTTCAGTTCCTGGATGGGGGGGAGCTGAACCTGTTTCCGGATCCTACGTTTCTAGCCAAGAATGAGTTACCCACCAACAGGTGGGGTCCCTGGAGAATCTGCCCTCTGAAAGAAGATGCATCTCTATGTCCAGTAGAATGCCTAAAGGTCTATCTTCGTAGAACTTCAGACTTCAAGGGTAGTCAACTATTCAGGGGAGAAACATCAGGCTCAAATTTATCTCTGAATCAACTCAGAGCGAAAATGACATATTTTATTCGCAGAGCGGATCCTGACAGTACACCCGCAGGTCACGATCCTAGGAAAGTTGCCTCATCCCTAAATTTCTTTAATTGTATGGATTTTGAACATCTCCGTTCATACACGGGCTGGAAGTCTTCCAGGGTGTTCTTTCGCCACTATGCGAAGCAAGTAGAGGAACTTAAGAGATCTGTGGTAGCAGTGGGTCGTGTAGTTAACCCTACTGTTTAACTCTGCGAGGAACAGTGGTCTTGATTGGGACGATTAAGTCCAGGGTGAGTGTGTAGGTACATACTGTACTACAAACTAAATGAGGGCACCAAGTGCCCATATAGACTGTTCCTTCTTTCAAAGGTGAACCTTGCATAAGTTCAGACATGTGTGCCAAGCGTTTCTAACGCTAATGTGATTGATTTGTAATACAGATTTTTTATGACTTGATACCTTGGTATCTTATTAAAGTGGTGTTTAATGGTTTTCTTTCAGATAAACAAGTTCTGTTTACTATCATACTTATGCTTAAAGTTTTGGGTTACCCTCTTTTATATAAATATATATATTTGTTGTTAACCTGTCTGTTTGTTATCTGTCAATAAACTTGTTCTTGAGAACCTTGCGTCTCTTTCACCTGTG
>NC_090739.1:75366247-75371247 GCF_036898095.1 Palaemon carinicauda
TTGTCTTTGAGTGGTTCAGCTTTGGAGCTCTGATCCGGAGGTCGATAAGAGAATCCAGACATTAATTTATTAAAATATAGGGCTTACCCGGATATGAAAAAGACTTCTAAATGTGCAAAATTTATTTAATTGCTAATTCCTGGTCACTGTATCCATCAGGTAGCTTCTTTTAGTTTACTTTTCCTAGTATACCATTTAGGAGACGACATAACTTATGTCTATTGCTACTTTGCGGATCTTTCTCTTATAGTATTCTTTTTTTCCCTTCTTAGCAGGTTAGTTGTGTTGACACATAGCAGTTTTGTATTCTACCTATGTACTCTCATTTTTTAACCGATTCCACTTTCTTTCTTTGTCCTTTTTCCCTCTTTTTCACTAAAGTCTCTCCATCAAACCAAGGAGAGTGGTCTAACAGTTATAGTCTATTCCAACGGTGGCCACATGGTATAATATTCACTTTTACTCACTTTATTATAAGTAGTCTAAGACAGTGAACACACATAGCTCTCAAGAAACGTTGGTTACCATGAACGCAGGGAATGTTGATGGCATCATTTATTTTCTTTGTAACTTCTTCAATAAATACGGTAGGAGAAAAATTTGATTTAAGTCTAAAGTTTATTTTCTTTACTAATGCTTGTTTCTGTAGAGGTGGACTAAAAGTAATAAGTTTATGCACTGGGGAGATAGTACATTTCTCTTCAACATTTATATCAGATACAATGTTATTCATTGCATTACTCAAAACTAGGTCCAACGTATGCCCAGTTAAAGTAGTTGTACAGTCGACATTATTCACTAATTGATACGATTCTAATAACTTACTAAATACCAAAGCGTCAGGATTTGATGCATCATCCATCCAAAAACTGAAGTCTCCACAAATAACTAATTCAATTTTCTCCATGATAATCATCTCCATGAATGCACTGAATTCTTCAAAGAAGATACTAGTGTTTGTTCTGGGAGGTTTGTAGACTGTTACAAAGATTACTTTCTTGTTTTTTTTAGTAAAGTTTATTTCTATAAATGCAAAGCTTTTTACACTAGTTCTTTTTAACATTTTGAGATTTGAGTAACGTTTATGAATCAAGAGTCCGACACCCCAACCAGACCTACCCTCTCTCGGTATGTGAAAGAAGGTGTGGGTGGGGGTGTCATTTCAGTGATCTTAGCCTTGTCAAAGTTATTTAACTATGTTTCAGACAATGCTAGTATGACCAAATATTTCCCGTATATCAATTCTCGAATTTGAATAATTTTATTACCCACAGAATGTATATTTACATAGCCACAGTTTATGACGTCCTTAGTATCCATTATCAGTATTTTCTGCAAGTCTTTTCAATTCCAAGTCATAAGCTTTGCAATCTTTAGAATATACTATGTGGTCACTTGGTTTGTTTAACTTTGTGCAGTTAATAAACTTTGACATTTCCGAATTACACTCCTTGGCGGAATGTTTTCCTGAACATTTCCCACAGACTTTATCATCGTTCTTAGCGCAATTTTTTCCCAAGATGTCCATACCTTTGACAGTGGTATCTGGTGATCACGTGGTACCTATCACATAATATGTTATAAGTACCAAATCGTAACAAAACTTTGTCTCCATTATCATGAATAGCCTTCCGAACTTCAGGATCACATTTCAGCACATATTGGGTGGTCCCCACCCGAAGCATTTTTCTTCAGGACTACATTTATCTTCTCTTCTATATTTTGGATTTGGTCCAGGCAACGTTTTCTTTGAATCAATGCATTTACTACATCATCTCCATCATCATAATTATTTTTGGTTTTAATTTTCTGATTTTTCACGTTTCAGTGTCGGCAACCAATGTCTGAATTTTCTTTGCAGCCTCTTCTCTGATCATTTTGTTAGCAAAGTTTACGACATTTCCATTCGAAGTTGACCTCGTGTTAAGTAGATGAATGTCTTTAAGTGCCTGTTCGACCTCGTGTTTTCTTTCAGTAATTTTAATTGTTGCATTTGTTGATTTGATTACCAACAGATTTTTTTCCTTAACTTTTTCAGCATATGTCATTTTCCTCCGGTTTTGGGTCCATCAGTGATTGAAGTGTTGTCTTAATTGATTCCATATTCATAGCAAGATTATCAATTTTCTCAGTGAGGTCATTAGTCTGGGTGGAATTTGCTGCGTGTGTGCTAAGGTCCGCAAGTTTGTTTTCCAATTCAGCGATTCTCGCGTCTTGTTCGCTCAGGGCCTCTTCTCTTATACTCACATCTTCCTTAAATTTTGATATATATAACTTGGCTTGTCTGGCTACAACTCCGCAGTGTGGGCATAACCAATCTAGGTTCCTTAGTTCATTATCAGTGATGCATGTCACTATATACACACATTTCTTTCGACAGAATCTTCTGCACTCACATCGTTTCCATTTTTTCCGGTCTCCCTCCGTGGTTTCGCATATGAGGCAGGCCGAGTTAGGAGAGACAAAAGGGGGCAGACATGGTGTACTGTTTCTCCTCACTTTGGTTTCTCCATAAGATTAAATAATATCTTTTCAATGATATTTTAAGCAAGAAACAAATGCTAAAACAAGACTCCAAAACACTGTTCATTTCAATCCTATAAACGTTTAATTGCTTTCAACAATCAATCATCTAACTCATAGATTCTAAATGCCCTTCATGTTGCCTCTCCTTTGATTCTTTCATAAGTTTTTTTTTTCTTTTTTTTTTTTTATTACCATGTATTGTACAGTCTCCTCTTTGCGAAAGTACTCGCCATTCGTCCCCATTTCCCCTACCAGTCCTTCTGCCACTTGTCTCATTATATCAGTCAAAAAACAACAGCAGCAATTTACCTTCCCTCCCTTCTATAAGAAACATTAACCTCCTAAAACGTTTATCTTTATCTCCTTTACCTATAGATAATAGAAAAAATACTCCTCTACCCTATTGTTTTAGAACCTTTCCCTTATCCAGCCAGATATACCTTACAAATCCTGCTCAGTCACTCAGTTGGAACATCAATCCCGAAATGAAGTAGCATATCCATAATAAAAATCGAGTCAAGTAAGTTTTATAAAGCAAAACCTCAAAACTTCAGATTAAATAAAAATAAAGTAAAGAAAGTGTCTATAAAGCAAAACCTCAAAACTTCAGATTAAATAAAAATAAAGTCAAGAAAGTGTCTATAAAGCAAAACCTCAAAACTTCAGATTTATTTCAAAGAAAGAGAGTCCTGATTAAATGAAAGCTATTCACAAGGAGTGAAACTAATACAAATATTTCCAAGTGCCTAAAATCAAAAGAGAAACCCCCTCAAGGTCCCCTAAACATATGAAAGAAACACGTAAAGTTCATTGTAATTTCGTGACATTTGGTCAATATACATAAACAATATTTGTTTTCTATGAGAGAGAGAGAGAGAGAGAGAGAGAGAGAGAGAGAGAGAGACTCTTTAAAACATCATCTTTCTTAGACAAATTATGTAGCAATGAAACATCAACTGAAACGTCAGCCTTCGTGATAAATTTATATGACTTTTAAAATAGCTTTCAGGAATGACTAAGTTATTGCCATAATAGTATCACTTTCCCCAACAAATGAAAAGCTTTTCACAGGAGCTTTGAAATACAGGATACAAATACATATATAGCAAAATCCGTGGCGATATCAACATCACATCACAAAACATCGTAATGGAAAAGTTGGAGGAAATACAAGGGTTGTACAATATCTAATGCATCTTTACAAATGCTGTCACTGTAACACGAAAACCCTGGAATAACTTACAATTACAACTTTCCAAAGACATCATTAACCATTTCCAAGAATGCATTAGGTTATCACGACCTGTTGCAAGAGAGCTAAGACAAAATCGACACGAGGCTGAGTGATTGTAACCCGTCACGGGTCAAACAGAGGATCAAAGATGGACTAAAACAATAAACAGAGAAATACAAAAATAATATAAGTTGATACTGTACATGGATACTAGAATTCTTTAAAGTAAATCAATGGGCTATATAGTACATAATAAAGTGATATATAAACATGTATGCATAGACACATTTTTACAAATTGGCATATTTAGACACAAAAGGATCTGAACTGGCAATATTTGTAAGTAACATACTAGAAATTATAGTTCTTGTGGGTAGCATAAAACCAAAAAAAAAAAAAAAAAAAAAACAGACTAAATATAAGGAACGGACAGATTCTCCTGCATATAATAAAAATGCCTAAACATATGGTGGGAGGGAAATTTACACATTGGATAAATACAATACAAACTATAGTAAGACACGGGTCTACGAAGGCGATAAAGATACTGAAGATACGGTCAAGTATATGGAGAGAATAAAAGATACATTATACAGAGATAATACGAGAATAGTGAATCTGCAGAGCAATCTACGATACATAAAAGATCATTGTTATTATTTTAATGGAATTAACTCAAGGTCAAAATATCAACTATTCGCCAGATGGTATTTAAGGGTGCATTGATACACCTAAAATATAAAAGACAGTGAAACGAGACTTTTCGTGTCAAAACGGAAAGCTATAAAGCATAAATGAAATTTTTAAATATAAGATGATGAAAAGAGATATGTGATACTAATGGGGTCATTAACACAAAAGAGGGGATACATGAATTCCTTGGAATAGTAGATACACCAAGATAAAGAGATAGGAAGGAAGAGAGTCCGGACACGGTACAAAATTATACGGGTCAAGGACATGACGAATAACCACTAATTTTGGCAAAACGTTTCAAGTAAGAATTCTTTCCAGAGGTGACTTTGTAGATATTATTATTATTATTATTATTATTATTATTATTATTATTATTAGACGAGGTACAACCCTAGTTGGAAAAGCCGGATGCCATAAGCCCAAGGGCTCCAACAAGGAAAAATAACCCAGAGAGGAAAGGAAATGAGGAAATAAATAAACTATCAGAGAAGTAATGAACGATTAAAATAAAATATTTCAAGAACAGTAACAACATTAAAACATA
>NC_090739.1:75373747-75381516 GCF_036898095.1 Palaemon carinicauda
AAAAACCCCAACGATGAAAATGAAAGACATGGGAAGAAAGGGATCTGACGTCATCAATCACATTACACATACAAAGGGATCCTTTAAACTAATGTAAACACATGTGACCTGAGGATCAACTGGCGACCGCCTGCAACTGCCTCCTCTGAATATTTCAACTACGAATGGGGCTTCTATTAATATTCTCTTCTCCTTTAGGGTATTTCGGATGGTACAAGAAAATAATAATAATAATAATAATAATAATAATAATAATAATAATAATAATAATAATAATAATAATAATAATAATAATAATAATACTGATGATGATGATAATAACAATAGCCAAAGAGTTCATTTACCAATAAAAAAAGTCAATATGATTTTATCTAATCATTCTATAACTATTACAGACGTACCTAAAAAACTACTTAATCATAGGCTCTTAATTATAAAAGAATTGTATATATATATATATATATATATATGTTGTTTGTGTGTTTAAGGCTGCTCTTCAATAAACAAGGTAAGCTCAATATGGTATCCTTTTTCAAGTTTCTATCAGGACTTTTTGAATAATCATGATCTAGATATTAATCTCTGGCACCGTCGTTCAATTAGTTTATTATGCAAAAGATTTTTTATAATTCTGACTATCCTTTATATTCAGATCCTCCCAGACAGTTTCATCCTGTTCGTAATACTAGGAATCCAGTTAATTCTAACAGTCGGGCCTTCTCCATCATGAGGATCAATACTTCACAGTACTCTAGCAGTTTTATTCCAGCTGTGACCAAGTTGTGGAATGATCTTCCTAATCGGTTAGTTGAATCAGTAGAACTTGAAAAGTTCAAACTTGCAGCAAATGCTTTTATAGTGAACAGGCTAGCCTGACTTAAGTCTTATTATAGTTTATATATATATATATATATATATATATATATAAATATATATATATATATATATATATGAAATATCTGTTTTAATGTTGTTAGTTTTTAAAATATTTTATTTTAATTGTTCATCACATCTTATATCGTTTATCTATTTCCTTATTTCCTTTCCTCACTGGGCTATTTTTCCCTGTTGAAGCCCTTGGGCTTATAGCATCTTGCTTCTCCAACTAGGGATGTAGCTTAGCTAATAATAATAATAATAATAATAATAATAATAATAATAATAATAATAATACCTATCATAAAAAGCAAGTGTCCGACTATAAACTGCATATGACAATATATTTCCTTCCCGTAACACTAAGCGGCAGAGGGAGAAGGAATTGTCATACCCTGGTGAGAGGGGATACCCCGAGAGGTACACTATGAAACCACAATCTCCCACAAATTCCCGAACTACCGGGTTGAAGTTAGGAAAGGGGGAAGGGGGCGGGAAGGGTTGAATGCGTGTCCATATCGATTCCAGCTATTTAGCCGTCATTTTTCACGGGTCGTGTACACGTATAATAATAACTAGAGGGGCACTCAGTAAAGCGCAGACTTACGCTCCGGCAGCTTATTTCTCGACCTTGACCTTGACCTTTGATCTTAACATGTATTAATTGGCGTGAATTTTCATAAACTCAAATAAGAAGCAAGTTTGAAGTCTGTGACAACGATGACCAAACTTATGGCTGATTACGTGAATTGGACATTTTGCTTGACCGTGACCTTGACCTTTAACCTCAACCTTCCCAAATCTATTAATTTCCAGCTTTTTACATAACAGTTAATCCCAGAAATTTTCATTACTCTACGATTAAAATTGTGGCCAGGAAGTTGTTAACAAACAAACATACAAACAAGGTTGAAAACATAACCTCCTTCCAACTTCGTTAGCGGAGGTAACAAACATTCGTTTCCCTTAATAAGCTGACCCTAAAACCTTTACCGTGTACTCTACTTGTCGGCACAATATCGCATGGCTTTTTATTACAATGATCGCAGATCAATGAGGACTATATGCATATCTTAGCAATTACACCTGGACGAGAAAATACCTTCATTAATACAAACGCAACTGCACACGAAAAGTATTACAAATGTCTCCCTTTTACGGTATAATATTTGTCAGACGAGAAATATCTTCCCAATTTTAATTCAATTGCCTATAGAGCTCATATCAAATATTGATATCACGTGATTAAATTACGTAATAAGAGGGATAAGAATATGAAAAGAGACGGAAATCTTGTTCGTGATTCATATATGAAGAATAAAACTAATTCACAAATGCAAATAAATTATAACTAATTATTTGGGGATAATGCGGATATAATACAATTCATTGAGTTTCATTTTATCTAAGCTAAGTAAAATATCTGTTTAAGAAATTCCGTTATATACAAATAACTATCATATCAAATCTAAAAAAACTACTATTGGAATCTCTCTCTCTCTCTCTCCTCTCTCTCTCTCTCTCTCTCTCTCTCTCAACATAGAAATATAGGCACCGGAAATAGTTATTGCAGTAAGAGCTATTATTATTATTATTATTATTATTATTATTATTATTATTATTATTAATATGATTCTATAACTATTCACTGCAATTAATTTACTATAATTTCCCAACAAGGCGTTAAAAAGAAAGAAAACACACTATAATAATGTCCTACTTTGTCGATTCCCCTCCCAAACAACACTCTTATCAAATAGACTTGTTTGAAAAAAATAAAACTCTAAAAATGTTAATTTTTGTTCAAGTCTAGTCACGAAGTGCAACGGCCGTTTCCTCAGTACCTACGAACATGCGATGGTCAAAGATTATTAAAACTGATTGAATTCCTAACTCGGCACTGTTTACATTAGATACGGATTATCGAGTACATTCAGCACTTTAGATACACAGGACAATCAAACAGATCGATTCAAATGTCAGTTTGAAAATAGCGTTCGTCTACAATATCAATCAGAGGCAACGATTAGACTTCGAACACGAGCTAAATCAAGGTTTATAGCATTTAGTGCAGACCTTGGAGAAATGATCGGCCTTAGGGGGAAATCATAAACTGGGGCATATTTCTCAAGCAAAGGGAAGGCGGAGGAGAAATGACATACCTAACTCTTATTCTATGCACCCTACAATTCGACAATATTATATAATTCAATAAACTATGCAACAGGAAACCCCATATTTAAAAAGTGATTAGCAATGTTACTTATAATCAAATGTGAATTGATAAGTTTACAACATAATAAAAAAATTATAATACCATTCTATCTAATAAGGATATACATTAATAGCCAAAACAAAAGAGGCGTTGCCAAGAAAGAAATTACATCCTGGAAGTATAGATCATTTAATTTCATAAATTTAATTTAAGTCATTCAAATAACCTGCTCTTCCCTTCAGTCTATATTAGTAATTCCCCGAAGCTACCAGAGATACAAAACTCAAATCGCTTTGGAAGTCAGAAAAGTGTCTAACACGCCACTGCCACGGTAATTGAAAATCCAGAAAAAAAAATTCTAATTGGACCTTGATCTACATGCAATCCTCGTTATGGTACTTTGATGACACTTGAGGGGAATACATGGCATTTGTAGGTGAGAAAAGGCTATCAGTAAGTCAATAATGTCACGAGAGAGTCTGAACTGGTGAGTTGATATGTAATAAGTAAAGACATTTATACAAAGTCTACCAATAGTAGATTCATCAAAAAGTCATCGGCGCCGAGTTACGCATATCGAGACGCGAGGATTAACGTTTCGTGACTTAATGCAAAGAAAACACCAAAAGAAATAAAATAAATATCCCCAAAACTACGACAATTCGAGTAAAACCCAATTAACTATAAAAGTTTATTCATCTTTAGGCCACTTTATCAATCAGTAGCTGAATTCTATGCTAAAGTTACCATTTGCCTAGAAGCTTCTCCCTTCATACTTGTAAGATTACAGATGACACTAAGGATAAAGTTATCAAAAATAGATGAAAAATTAAGTTGAAAGAAAATATGTTTGAAAGTGTCTCGTAACACATAGGAATACGTTCCCCAAGGCTGTACTTGAAAAAGTTTATATATATATATATATATATATATATTTATATATATATATATATATATATGAAAGTTTATATATATACATACATATATATATATATATATATATGTATATATATATATATATATATACATACCAAGATGAAAGAGAGGGAACAGTAATGAGTGTAATTAGAAGGCCAAAAAGTTGGTAAAGGAATGCCGTAAATTTAGCCTTTTCGTAATACCTAGATAAGAGAGAATTCTCCAAGCTCATGACCCTATAAATGTGTGCTAGATATACAGTTTATCTAACGTCTATTCTCAACTGGCATTTAGGGATTGGGTTGCTAGCCCTGTTACGATCCACTACATTCGACTGACTATCAGGTAAATTTCACCACCAAACTTACATAAGGATAATAGCTTTTGTGGAATGTGCTAATTCAACCCCATCTCTCTAGTCTACATATTTACACACTGTTTCGTTCATGCATGTGTACTTGTGTAGATGGTGGCTATGTGAATCTGCCTGATGTTGAGAGAGAGAGAGAGAGAGAGAGAGAGAGAGAAGCATCCTCGTATCTGTTTTATCCTACAATCTTTCGGGGTTAACTTTCTTCAAGACGATTATTAGTAAACAACGAATCAACTAGAGAAAGAAGATTAACATCCTGATATAACTGTACGTGAAGTAAAGGAAATTGTGCTGACTCATTCTGCCAAAAGACATTTCAAGACGAGTTTGGCTCAGAGGCCCATTACAAAGCGCTTTGTTTTGGTGGGTTTGAATGGAAACACATGCAATACATAATTAAACATTGTAAATTATCAAAACTCCATATAAGTCAGAAATGGGTTTTACATCGCAAATATGTTGACAAGTACACACACACACACACACACATATATATATATATATATATATGTATATATGTATAATGTATATATATATATATATATATGTGTGTGTGTGTGTGTGTATACATTTCACCCTTGTCTTATTCTTTTGAAGCTATCCTGAAATAATGTCACAACTAATTGAACTACAGGAATTCTACGTCATAACCATAAAGAACATGTAGAGGTTAATGCCCTTGGTGAACGAACCTTCCGAAGGGCCACCAAACTGATTCTTCAGCAATTTACGAATAGTGTCGGATACCTGAACCAGTTTTTCCGCCTTGGGCGATGGCTATTACTTTGGAGAAACCTAGTGTATTTTAAGGTCATTATGGTTCTTGAACTTCTCTTGTAGTTTTTTCCTTATTTCCTTTCCTCACTTGGCTATTTTCCCCTTTTGGAGCCCTTGGGTTTATAGCATCGTTTTTCCAACTAGGGTTGTAGCTTAGCAAGTAATAATAATAATAATAGTAATAATAATAATGATAATGATGATGATGATGGTTTTATCTATTATTTCTTCAGGTTACAACTACTGCAGTTGAATAAATGACTCAATTACAATATTCTGAGATATCGTGTAAATATGCCATAGAATATTCGGCTATAATATATTTGTTTTTACTAATTGCGGGCTATCAATACACAGGTTAGGTATGTACAGGTAGGTGCGATCAAGTAAAAGCAAGTAAGTTCTAATTTTACCATCTTAATTACCCGGTGCACGAAACTAAACTAACCGTTAACCTTTTTAAGATTTGGTATAACTTTAACAGTTTGGACTACACACAAGACAATAAAAATAAAATAATCCTAATAAATTTCATTGGAAGGGAAAACTTAATTATACTTAATCAAGAAATAATCTCCTTAGACTTTAGACTTAAAACCCGCCGGTGTATAATTTGAATAACAAATAAGACTCTAACGACCGTCTAACCTACATATTTCTAAAGGATTAAAGTAACTGCGTAAAAGCAAATCCTTTTAATTCAACCAGAATTTTGTAGCAGTAGCTTCATGTCGTACCGCTGATATGCTAGACTGCTGTTATGCCAGATTAACAAAATTGCTTATATACGTCAGACTAATATATTATTATGGCTGGCTGACCATAAATCCTATAACACGTTAGACTAGGGTTATGTCCGATTACTGCATATGTATGTTAGACTACTAATACAAAGTACTAAAGGAAGAAAATTAATCGCATGCACATTGAACAATACAAGCACTTGTTGTATCTTCCTTGTAATTTTCAGTCTAGTACTTAACTCTACTGAGTAAATTCCGTACTTGCGTTGAAATATGTTTTTTTTCTTCAGTGGTCGTTAGACTTAACTTAGAATATTTTATATCATATAGTTTATATTTATTTACTATTTTTCGCCATGATGATGGCATATATAATTTTCAGAAAGCTTGATAGTCTCATAAATAAATGTATTTCCAAATACTGTAGTTTCCGTTTTCGTTTCCCTACCTTATACACACACACACACACACACACATATATATATATATATATATACATATATGTATATATATAGATGGATAGATAGATAGATAGATAGATATATATATATATATATATATATGTTGTTAAAAAAACTGATGCATTACTTGTTTCCATATACTTTTCATATTTACCACGTAATATAAGCAAAGGAAGTTGAATGACACTGACTTAATTTATCAAATGGTTTTAACTCGTAGGCACAAAATTGAATTGCCTTATGACAACAGTAGTCAATACAATAGGAATCTGTAAAACATGACAAAAGAAGGAACAATAGGATTATTACCTAGTGAAGGAAAACTTTTGCATAAAATAGAGATAAAAAGAAAATTAATGGTTGCAATCTAAACGACGAAGAAATTTTATAATTACAAAAAGGAAGTATATTTAAAGTAAGGTAGAGGCAACCGAAAATAAACAATTGGAGGCTGCATAAAAATGAATTAAACTTATACACGAAGAATATAGACAGCGAAATTATGAGTGAGATGAGAAAAAGAAAGAAGGTAGGCGAAATAGGGAATGGGAAGGATGAACATTGAAAAGTAAGGAAAATAGACATTGAAAAGCAGGACAGAATTTAAAAAGGGACAAATAAACATTGAAAAGTAAGGAAGGATAGACCATAAAAAGTGAGGAAATTGACATCGAAAAGTATGATAGACTTTGAAAAGAAAGGAAAAAATTGACATTGAAAAGTAGGAAAGTATAGACAGTAAAAAAGTAAGGAAAATAGACATTGAAAAGTAGGATAGACTTTGAAAAGAAAGGAAAATAAGACATTGAAGAGGGTAGAATAGACATTAAAAACAAAAAATAAAATTGAAAAGTAGGGGAGGATAGACACTGAAAAGATCATAAAATCACAGGATCAAACAATTTGTCTTTGTTAGAGAGAGAGAGAGAGAGAGAGAGAGAGAGAGAGAGAGAGAGAGAGATGAAACTATACACATTGTCGGATATCATATAAAGTGTGCATAGCCTAATTACATTCCCAATCGTACGTAGATTAATAAATGATTCAAAATTGACATTGACATGAAGAGAATGATTAGAAAATCGTCTGGTAACAAAATCTAACATCAGCCTATAGACAAGAGCATTTTAAAGTCTAGCTGAAGATAACTACAACCCCCCCCCCCTTATCCATCCCGTCAGTCGGTCAAGGGTTTTCTGTTGCTCGGGGCAGATCGCCCAAACAAACATTGTGAGTCACATGACAACTAGTGCTCTCTCTCTCTCTCTCTCTCTCTCTCTCTCTCTCTCTCTCTCTTTTATAGCGCTCCTCGACCCCATACCAACCACCAAGCATAGCAAGTCATTCAATATGTTGAAACTCACGCGAAACCAACTGCTTTTGTTACACGCAATGTCGTGTGCAAT
>NC_090739.1:75382016-75389516 GCF_036898095.1 Palaemon carinicauda
CTACTGCCATCGATCTGGGAAGGCAAATAAAATGGGTCTCATCAAAGCCGATTTACACACTGAAATCGTGTTAGCTGCCAATCCTTGGCCATGGAGGTGGATGAAGAAAGATAAGCAGAAGTCTGTTGAGATCTCCTGCGGATTCTTTGCCTTTACAAAGGCCACCCATTTTCTCCAAGATGACTCATATTGCCTTCTAGTCGATTTGCACTTGTATTTCTCTAGGAAGTCTATGCTGGCTTTCGAAATCCCGAAGCGCTTTCTCACCGCTAGGGCGAGAAAATCATGAGCTGCAGGGTCTGGGTTTTCTGTAATGAAGCGCAGACAGTCGACTTCTGGACTCGCTGGGTCAGAACTGGATGTGGTAGCGGCACGAACTTCATCTGTAGTTCCAACGCCAAGGGGAACCACATACTGTTCGCCCACTTGTGGGCCACTATTGCCGCTACCCCCTTGAAGGATCTCAGTTTGTTGAGGACCCTCAACAGAAGGTTGTGAGGAGGGAACAGATAAATCCTGGACCATCTGTTCCAGTCGAGGGACATTGCGTCCACTGCTTCCGCTAAGGGGTCCTCGTACGGGGACACGTACAGGGGCAACTTCTTGTTGTCTTTCGTCGCAAAGAGGTCTATTTGCAGTTCTGGGACTTGATTCAGAATGAAGGAAAATGATCCTGCGTCTAAGGACCATTCCGACTCTATCGGTGTGAACCTGGATAGAGCGTCCGCTGTCACATTGCGGACTCCTTGAAGGTGAACTGCCGACAGGTACCACTTCTTCTTTTCCGCCAATCGGAAAATGGCTAACATCACTTGGTTGAGAGGTGGTGACCTCGACCCTTGTCGATTCAAGCATCTCACAACCACCTCGCTGTCTGTCACCAATCTTATGTGGATCGAGTGACGCGGGGAGACTTTCTTTAAGGTAAGGAGCACTGCCATAGCTTCTAGAAAGTTTATATGAAAGGTCCTGAATAGCTTGGACCAAGTCCCCTGGACTTTTTTCCGATGAGAGTGACCTCCCCATCCCTCCTTTGAGGCGTCTGAGTGAATCGTCATCGACGGGGGAGGTGGCTGAAGAAGAACCGACTTCTTTAGATGTCTGGCTTGGGACCAAGGTCTGAGAAGAGTACGTAGCCGAGGCGGCACTGGTCTTCTCAGGTCTCTTCGCGCGTTTGATGCATACCTTCTCCAAACTCCGGTTGCATCCTTTAGCTGTGCTCTTAGCACTGGGTCTGTCACTGAAGCAAACTGGAGAGAGCCTAGTACCCTCTCCTGTTCGCGTCTTGATATCTTTTCGGAATCTAGAAGTCTCTTGACAGAGCCCGCTATCTCCTTCCTTTTCTTCATTGGGATGGAGAAACTGTGTGACAAAAGGTCCCAGTGGATTCCCAGCCACTGGAACTTTTGGGATGGAGAAAGTCGAGACTTTTTCTTGTTGATCTTGAAGCCTGGGTACTCTAGGAACTGGATCACCTGACTGGAAGCTTGCAAGCATTCGGTCTCGGATGCTGCCCACACCAGCCAGTCGTCCAGGTAGGCTACTACCTGAATTCCCTTTAGGCGTAATTGTTTGAGAGCTGCGCTCGCAAGCTTCGTGAAAATCCTTGGGGCTATGTTTAGCCCGAATGGCATGGCTCTGAAGGCGTACAGTTTTCGTTGTAGCCTGAACCCTAGGTAGGGGGAGAGTCGACGGCTGATTGGAATGTGCCAATAGGCGTCTGACAAGTCTATAGAGACTGAGTATGCCCTCTTGGGCAGTAAGGTCCTTATGTGTTGCAGTGTTAGCATCTTGAATTTGCAATTCACTATGAACTTGTTGAATGGTGACAAGTCCAGAATGACTCTGAGTTTTTCCGAGTCTTTCTTGGGAACACAAAACAGCCTCCCTTGGAATTTGATGGACTTCACCTTTCGGATCACATTTTTCTCCAACAGTTCTTGAACGTACTCCTCCAAAATGGGGGTGGAGTGTTGGAAAAACCGAAGGCATGGGGGTGGAGTGCTGTACCAGCTCCAACCCAGTCCATTCTTGAGTAGGCTTTGGGCCCAGGGATCGAAGGTCCAGCGATCCCAAAATTTCATCAGTCTCCCTCCTACCGGTATCATTTCACATGGACTGCCGTCCTGAGGTCTTGCCTCCCTGACCACGACCACCTCTGAATCCCCTTCCCCTTGAGGGGCGCCTAGACGAGCCTCTGGCTGCTCCTCTAGGTTTTGCACGAAAGGAAGAAGACTGTCCTTCGAACGTTGGGGCGAATGTGGTTGACTGACCTGGCACAGCCTGGGGTACCTACTGAAAGGCAGTCGGGGTTTGTGCCACCATCTGGGGCACTGGAGGCAAAGGCAATTGCAGTTGCTGTTGCTGTCTATAAGGCTTGGCTGGCCGAAATGGTAGCCTAGTCTTCATATTCTTCCTCTTTGGTTGAGGACCCTCATCCGGGGAAGATTTTCTTTTGATAGCCAGGCCCCACTTCTGGAGAAGGTTTCTATTCTCCACGGCGGCCTTATCAACAACCTCTTTGACCACATCGGTAGGGAAAAGGTCTTTTCCCCAAATGTTGGAGGAGATTAATTTCCTTGGTTCGTGTCTCACCGAAGCCCCGGCGAACACGATCTCCCTGCAAGCTCTCCTTGCCTTGATGAAGCCATAAAGGTCCTTCGTCACTGTGGCTAGGTGAGACTTAGCCACTACCATGAACATTTCATGGACCTTAGGGTCACTTGCCATTGTCTCAAGAGTGGTCTGATGAGACATTGAGGCAGCCAGTCTTTCTTTGGTCTCGAACTCTCTTCGTAAAAGAGATTCGGGCAGCTTGGGGAGGTCCTCGCCGAATTGCCGTCCGGCAATATCAGCCTCCAACTTTCCCACTGAGAATGTCAGATGGACATCCTTCCAGTCTTTGTGGTCCATAGGCAGAGCCAGCGACAAGGGTTTACACTCCTCCAGGGAGGGGCAAGGCTTGCCGGCCTCGACTGCCTTTAGGACAGCCGCAAACCCTTTTTGTAAAAAGGGGAAGGCTCTATCAGGAGAGGACACAAAAGAAGGGAGCTTCTTGCTCAATGCAGCTACCTTCGAATTTGAGAAGCCCCTCTCTTTCATCGAGGATGAAAGTAGGGCTTGAGCCTTAGCGTGGTCCATAATAATGACCTCCTTCGGCTCTGTCTCCTCCCTTGAAGCTGGTTCTTTTCTCAGCCGGACATAGCAGTCCAGATATGATGCCTTGCTGGGCCAGAATTCTACCTCCTCTAGGGGAACTGAACCCAGCTTATCCGAAATGACGATCTTACCAGTCGTCATTGGCATGTGCTCAGCATACCTCCATGGGTTAGCATCTGAGCATATGGGAAGGTCTTTCACATTGAGCCTTTTCTGGGGCCCATGTGATTCTGCTAGGGACTGCATACGCAGTTCCATTGCAGCCGCCTTCTCCTGATTCTCCTTCTGCATTTGTTGGATAATTCCAACAATCGAAGAGAGGGCCTGTCCCAGTTCTACTGGGAGACCAGCCGATGTTGAGGGGATGGGCTCCGGCATCTGAACCGGAGTAGCCGACACCTCGTCGACTTCATCCTCTACGACATCCGGGGTTTGAACTTGATCCTGACCTTCTGCCAGGAGGTCTTCTTCCAAACGATCGTCCAGGTCAGACATCCTGTCACACAACTGGATGTCTTGCATCGCATCTGCGACTTCCTCGTCCACCTGGACTTGATCTTGAGGGATCTCCTCTTGAGGCTGGGGAATCACTGCCTCAGCTGATGCCTGGGGAAAAAGATACGCCCTCATCTTCTCACTTGGAAGATAAGGGCCAGAGGTGTTCTTCTTGAAGCCCCTTACCCAAGTACGAAGCTTTTCCCTAGCTATATCCCTTGATTCCACCGTTCTAGGGGAATCAAAAGCCTCAGTAATCAGGTTAGTGCATACAGTACATACCTGAGGGTCCCAATACTGGAGATCATCCTTGGAGACAGCGCATGCTGCGTGTCTCCTACAACACTCATGTCCGCAGAGGTTCTTGCTGCGGACATTGCAGAAAACATTTCCGCACTTCGGAGGGTCCTCCTGTAAAGAGAAGAAATTTCCATGAGTATCAAGTGAACTATGTATCACTGGATATGCATAGTATAGCATAACAATTCATAAAGGAAAGACACACACTTGTGTTTCCCTCACAACCCATTGTTGCAGCCTTCCAGATAATAAAATCAAAATGGTTTATCTCTACTAGAGTAACCAATGCAAGGTTTCCAGAGGAAACAGGTGGAGCTCACACCTAGGCAATGATTTTAAAATCCTGGATAATAGACAGGGAAGAACTCTGCTTCCTGTCTGAGGGCAACAGCAAAGGGCTGTGCAAGAAAACACAATAGTGTTAGAAGATACAGTGCTGTACCTAAACCTTTACTATAGTTTTCTTCTTACTGTATATGCTATACAGAAGAATACTAGTACAGTATAGGAGGATGTGTGCCGGCCTGCCTTTGCCGGCCGGCATACACCACAACTAGCTTTAAAGTATACTACTTAACAGCTATAGGGCGGCAGCACTCTGGTTCAAATGCCTGTGCCGGCGGCAGCAGCTGCCGGCCAGCAACAGCCAGTGTTGGCCGGCAATGACTGCCGGCCAGCAACTACACAAGGTAGTACCCAGCTGCCGGCCACACTCTTGGTGACCGGCAGACAAGGACTGACATAAGCCGGCCGGCAAAGGTACAAGACCGATGCCAGCCGGCAGCAAAATAACCAGAAGACTACACCTGCCCGGCTGCCGGCCTCATAGGCCGGCAGCCGGGACAGGTACAGCACTAGAAGAAAATAGAATGGATGCCGGGATAAGAGTGTACACAACCCCCCAAGCCCGGCAACCGAAAGAGTGCATATAAGGAAGGGGAGAAACTTAATTCAGGCTTCCTTGACCAATGCCGTCCGGCTCTGCCGGCAGGCATGGATGAGGGACCAAGAGAGGTCCGGGCAGCACTCGAAAACATAAGACCCTTGCCGGCCAGCATCTCTGCCGGCCGGCAATGGGCTTAGTCAATTCCACATCCCAACCTATACTAGGTCCAGAAGTAGAATGACGTACAGTACAGTAATACCCCTGCCGGCCAGCTCTGCCGGCCGGCAAGGTACAGTACAGTAATGGCTAGGCCATTACAGAGATAGAGGGGGAAGGGACAAGAGGGTCCTGCCAACCTTGCTTTAGTGACAGATCACCCGCAGCCAAGAACTTTGTCTTAGCCTAAGGGAGATCTAAGGGAAAGGGCCAGCAATACTTGCCAGCTTCCAGAGCACCAAAGCAAGGAAGGCGTTGCTACTCCCAAGGGAAGATTTTATCCTCCCCCGAGAACAGCAACAGGACTTAGTCTGGTCGATCACAAAAGAAGGAATCATAACTTACAGAAACCTTCGGTAGTGACCTAAGGGAGCTAAGCTCCCTTTGTAAGTGTTAGGTCAGCGAGGGGGACTCTGCCCCAAGCCAGACAACACGGACTCAGACTAAAAACTCTGTTGTTCTGTCCCTCTTTGAACCAGACTTTGCTGGAACAGGAAGGCACAGTAACACCCTAGTATAGTTTTATCGAAAATAAATTCGGAAAAAAACACTTAGGGATAAGCCCAAGGCTTAAACAGAGGGAAAGGGATTGCATACCTTCTCCGAAGAAAAGAAAGCAACCGGGGAGTATGATAAAGTATACTAAGGCTCCATAAGCAATTAGCCTAGGCACCAGGAGAATCGATTACCTAATTCACCGAAACTCTCACATATACAATCTTGGAAATATTCCACACAGTCTAAAATGTATAAAATATAGCCTAAAGCTTCAATAAAATTTTAATTACACTCGGAAAAACCAAAATCATGCATTAAGTACTAGGACCAAACGACTAGGCTACATGGCCTAGCGTAGGCCAGAATGGCGAATACTTCGCCAAATAATACTAAGCACGAAAGGAAATCCTATGTAAAGCTAAATAGCTAAAATTTATTAAGCAAAACAACCAGGAATGTCACTCTGACTAACTAAATTATACCTAGCGAGTGACAGTGTCCAGGACACCTCTGGTAGGCTACGGCTCTTGTATCAAAGATTAATCCTATTAATCACTCAAAATTTTACCAAGAGCCTACATTTATACATAACAGACACTATACTCAACTTATCCGAGGCCAACGAAGACGGAGAAGCCATGAAAAGCTGAATAAATCCAAGATTTGCGAGAAAAACAGGAAAAAACACCGAGTTGTTAAGCTACGCAAAAAGGAATACAGATGGCGCCAGGATTGGCGCCAGGATTGGCGCCAGGGACGCATACGAATCGGGGGATATGGAAGCCTTGGGAGCGGCTCCCCTTTTTCTTTCCCGAATTCGTATCTCGTCAATCTCCCTCCTACGAGACGAATCTCTGTTCAGGTCATAGATTGCCATGTGACGTGTCTAGAATACGTCCTCTGATATGTCGCGATATCCCTTTCACGAGGGATACTCGCTCCAGAAGTTAGAATTCTGGTACCTTAAGGTAAATTCTCTGGGAATATCGCCGTAGTTGTAATATACCCTAGGAAGCTACCCTATAGGAACTTCCATCAGGACGACATGGCTTGAGCCCAAATATATATATATATATATATATATATATATATATATATATATATATATATATATATATATATATATATATATATATATATATATATATATATATATATATGTATGTATGTATATATAATGTGTGTTGATCCTTTTTGATTGGGAATTCCTTAACGTGGTGAAAGGGTTTGTGTATTGCTATAATCAGTATAGCTGTACTAGTCAGGGCCACATATGTTAGGTTGGTTTGCTGTGACTAATCAGACATATCTCCTACCATCACCAATTCGCAGTGGCCACTGTGGTGATGAAAACTGGCCAAACCCTTGACATGACTAAGGACATGTCTGAAATCTTTGTCCTACAGTGCACTACAAACGGGTGCAATTGTTGTCGTTGTTGTCATATATATATATATATATATATATATATATATATATATATATATATATATATATATATATATATATATATATATATATATATATATATATATATATATATATATATATTGGCCAACTCAAGAATAGGTACTTGAGAAAAGCAGAGAAGGAAGCGTACTTTAGAAAGACAAGGGTCTGTTCGTGTCCTAGAGCTGTCGTAGAATAGCATGCAATAACTGTAGCTTTGTAGCCTAATTGCGGGTAAATGAGGCAAGGGGCTGCCTTTGGTGATGTGTGATTACGGACTAGTGAGCAAAAAAGTGCCTATTTATTTGCTTATCCTAATGAGTCATCGTAAGACTCCCTTGCCTTTGTACTAGAGGGCCTGTTTGGGCAATCTGTTGCCTTTCTTTATATAACTTGATAGAGGTTATTTATACGGGAATTATGCTTTTAAACAGTTTTACTGAAAGTATTTTTTTATGTATTTCAGCATCAAGCCACTTTATTTATGAAAATACACA
>NC_090739.1:75394516-75402562 GCF_036898095.1 Palaemon carinicauda
GTATACCAAAGGGCGAAGCTCACATTGCAAAAAAAATGCTGTTAGTTGACAACCCTTTTATTTCATCCTGCAGTTAAGACGTGTCACATATGTTGTGTTTAGAAATTTAAAATGGATTTCTTTTGTTTTATTCTTAATTGGTGATAATCATGATATTACAAAGTAAGTTAGATATATGTTGTAAGGTAAAAACGCTGTGATTAAATTCTGTATTTCGAAAGTTTGTTTTTAGAAGGATTGTCCCTTTTGTCTTTGGTATTTATTTTGTAATTTATTTACTCAGGGATTTTAGGGGTATTCATTTGGTTGCCATTCTATATCTCTATAACCTATTTGTATTCGTGCTTGTCAGTTTAGGACTAATTAGCTTCACCAACTTCGTTGCGAAGGTTGTTTGGATAGGCGTGAGTGTATGTATTTTATCTATATGTCTGTCTGTTTGTGTATGTAATTCGCATAACTCAAAAACTATATGACCATATCATAAAATTTGGTGGGATGATTGGATATGATCCAAGGACAATTTGAATAGATTTTGGGAGTGACTGAGTCAAAAGTGAAGGTCACGAAACGGTCAAAAACGCCTTATTGCCATGTGGTGGCCAATTTTCATCAGATTTGTATGAAACTAGTGCTAGAATGCGCATACTTCAATTGCCGATCTTGTGATATACAGATGATATAGGCGAAGGTATGCGCTCTACCTAGTGCCCGTTCTAGTTTAAAAATGTTTCTTTGAGAACGATAGTCGTTCTTTTTAAGAATTGTAGTCGTTTTATGTAATTAAATGGTAATATAAAGCAATGTTTACGAATATTTCTAAAACCTTGGTTGATCTATGTCCATATATCATCAATAAAAGTAATCATAGGTTATTTGTTACTTATTTTGATTTTCCTGGACTTTGAATGTCTTTTACCGTCAAATAAGTCTTTGAAATTGGCGTCACAATAGATCTATATTTAAGGGACTTGAAGTTCCCAAAGGCTAACCAAAGTTACATAGCGACACCCATCTGATTATCTCACCAATGCAGAATACAAAATATAAAAAGGAAAATTTTATATATATATATATATATATATATACTCTGTATTTATGCATATGCTTTGAATTTAAATTGACTCCTACTGCAACGGTGTCAGGAAATTTAGTCAAGTTATCTTTTTTTTTTTCAACATAAAATATTTAATTCTTCCGAAACTTGAAAATATCAATGCAGAGTTATCAGAATTGTAAATATTTTCATTGTACTTAAAAGTAATGCTTTGTCATTACTGTTTTTTGTTGCATTAAATTTCTATGTGTTCTTAGAGTGCAGATCTCTCTCTCTCTCTCTCTCTCTCTCTCTCTCTCTCTCTCTCTTTATAGCCTCTACACTATTCACTATACACTTTTACAGGTCGTAAACTGTTTTACGAACAGGAAGATTATGACCTGATTTACGACCATTGTACTCCAGTTTATCATTAATTGGATCCTTTCGTTTCCTAGATCGCAGGAGCTAACAACTTCCAGTTACGTGGAACAATATCTCACTTTTTCTCTCATAATTTATAGCTGTCTCCATCCTTCATTTTCTGGATAGTAATGTTTACGAATATTCCTAAAACCTTGGTTGATCTAGGACCATACACCATCAATGAAAGTAATCATATAATGCTCGTTAATTAATTTGATTTTCCCCGGACTTTGAATACCGTCAAATATAAATATTTGAAATTGGTAGCACGATATAGATAGATAGATAGATAGATATACATACTCTGTTTTTATAAATATATTTAGTTTTTTTCAACGTAAAATATTTAATTCTTCCGAAACCTAAAAATATGAATGCAGAGTTATCAGAATTTTATGGGTTTTAAAAAGCAATGCTTTGTCATTATTGTTTTCTTAGAGTCTGTTTATACGTACGTCTCTCTCTCTCTCTCTCTCTCTCTCTCTCTCTCTCTCTCTTTATAGCCTCCATACTATTCACTATACACTTTTACAGGTCGTAAACTGTTTTACGAACAGGAAAATTATGACCTGATTTACGACCGTTGTACTTCAGTTTATCATTAATTGGGTCCTTTTAATTCCTAGATCGCAGGAACTAACAACTTCCAGTAACGTGGAACAATATCTCACTTTTTCTTTCATAATTTATAGCTGTCTCCATCCTTCATCATATGGATAAATATTGATATGGAAGTCATGTTAAAGCTACCTTCATTTTGATATATGTTTTTATTACAATTAATTAGGACTTTTATTTCCGTTTCACTTGAATGTATTTTTCTTTCATACAAAGACTCGTCCCCGCGAGTAATTTGTTATGTTACTTTTATATTCGCATTAAATTCTGAGTTTTACTAAAACTGGATCGTAAATAGAAACAGGTCTCTTTATAAACTTTCAATTTTCCAAACCCGATTTATTGATCAATGGTTTCATTAGTGGTATCTTTTTTATCTCGTATTTTTCTCTCGGCATTAATTGATTGATAATTAACAGACTTTAATTTAATTATTTGTTTCCTGGTGAGCGTATTTTAGCGTTTTCTTTCCAAGGCACATTTCCCATCTCGTGTTTACCACATTCTATTAACTTCCTATTTCTATTCTCTCGATTGTATGCTTTGTCATAATGCCTTTGTAAACTCTTTTCTTTGTTTATTAAAAACGTGTTTTATTACATACATATTCATACCATTCTTAATTTTTAAGCTTTCTGATTTCTCCATCCTTCCAGTTTCACCAAAGTACCTAAGGCCACCCCAGCTATGACGTTATAAAATTCCATATATCTATTCTCATTGTAAATATCAACCACAATGGCATTTAATATCGAATTCTACCTTTTGGGAATGTATATCCACTGGAAATTCATTTATGATAACATCTGGGTGTTAATAATATATATTTATCTATTCTCAAAATTCAAATACATCTCTATATTCGTTCACTGTACATGTTTGTTAGCGTTGGTGTTGCGAATTGCTCTCTGATAGCCGTATACTAATGCTATGTTCCTCAGCTTGCTATTAACGATAATATTTGGACCCGTTTTTCTAGTCATTTTTATGAGCAGATTTATGACACTAGAGATTGAGATCATCGACAAACATGTCTCGATTGGCGCAGAAAACAGAATGCATAAAATTGAAAATAGATTATGATACCAGATTGAAATCTCATATCTCTCTCTCTCTCTCCTCTCTCTCTCTCTCTCTCTCGAACAAATTGAAAGATTGAAAGACATACATTCTCTCTCTCTCTCTCTCTCTCTCTCTCTCTCTCTCTCTCTCGAACAAATTGAAAGACATACATTCTCTCTCTCTCTCTCTCTCTCTCTCTCTCTCTCTCTCCAAGAGTTTCATTTATTACACATAATCTTCTAGGCGATGTGATTTCCATTTGTTTGAGTTGACGTTTAGTAGCAACGAAACATCGGGCGAAGATTGACATGTTTGCGTTGGGAAGGGGAGGTGCCCCGATCAGGGTTTTATTGATCAAACGATAAAAGAAGAGAAAAAAAAGCATGATTTTCAAGGTATCATGAAGTTAGTGTTTGCTTTCATGTTTGCCTGCTTCTCAACATGCCGTTCGCGTCGTGTCATTAGCATGGCATAGCACGCTTCGCGTTTCTCACCTGTTACTTTACTTTTCTGTATACATATTTTTTACTTCTGTTTGAGAATTAATTGTTCCGGAAATTTTCTATTTGTCATTTTTTGTTCGTGCATAGGATAACTCGATGTTACTAGCATCAGTTGTATTTAATTTGTGGGGATAATATTTAATTAGTTTTATATTCACATGTTCTTAACTAAAAAAGATTTAATCCATAGAACTTAAAGCTAAATATGCTAAACCTCCAACCCAGCCTGACGAAGGTATGATAATCTTATATAACCCGTACGATGGTCAACTGTTCTTGATAACTACCCCGACTTGTTTGATGAAAAGACCCGCTCAATGATTAACTACTTTGGCCACCAGAGGATAAAAAATTATCAAATAATAATTACTTTACCATACATTAAGTACTTAGATTAAATTAATTAAGTTTCTGTACAGTAATGGTAATTTCCTCTTTTTCATTGTCCGTGGACTTTTTTTTCTTCGGGGGAGGGTAGAAGAGGGGTGGCTGAGGGATGTTTATACATGTATACTCCAGTCCCTACTTCTGTGCAAACATATCTAAGTATCACACGTATTTGCGTACGTTATATATATATATATATATATATATATTTATATGTGTATATATACATATATACATTATATATAAAATATATATACACATATACTTTATATATAAAATATATATATAAATATATATATATATATATATATATATATGTATATATATACAGTATATACATATATATATTCAGCGCCCAAACCCCCCTCCACCCATGCTAGGACCAGGGAGGGCTAGGCAATGGCTGCTGATGAGTCGGCAGGTAGAATTATAAGCTCCCCAAAACCTCTCATCCTTACATCACGAGGATGGTTAGGGTATCAAAGCTGGAGCGGGAATCGAACCCCGGTCCAGCAAATCGCCAGGCAGGGATGTTTCCAATATATTAAATTTAAAAATTATCAAAAGTAAACTAACTCACAAGTACGTAATCTGACATTGATCATGTCTGTTTTGACGTGTGTCATGATATACTAGATTTCCTGTTCTTCTAGTGTTCATTATTTAGTTTAAGAGCTTTAGGTCCCTCTACTCACGTAGTTGATGACTCCCTCCACTCTTCTCTCTATTATTTTTAGAGCCACATTTCTATAATTTATTCAAACTTGCTTAAAGTGTTGAATTAGATATGGATATCTTATAGTTAAATAAGGGTATTTGGTGATTTGATTAAGAAAAAGAAACACATTTCTTTATTGTCTTACTAATTCACTCTTTGTCGTGGCCTTCAAAAGAACTTAAATTGTGTTTTGCTCTGTCAAAATAGTTAACGGGGCAAAACACAAATTAAGTTCTTATGAAGACCATGACAAAGAGTTAATTAGTAAGACAATAAAGAAAGAGGTGTTTCTTTCATGTTTTACATGATTCTTCAAGTGTGTAGTTGTTGGGTATTGCCGCCCTTGTATAGAGAAATACTCGTGTTATGTGGAATTTTCACCACTGTTCATAATCGTGTTGAAAACGAGATAATACTTTGTACTTAATTTCAAAATCAAACTGAACCCTCAGGATAACTCCCTTAATGTGTCCCACAGCCTCTTTATGGTAAATTTTAATAGTTCTGATTTTCTCTGTGAACCCTGTGTTCATTACATTTTGTAGTTTATTTATATCTTATTTCATTTCTCAATGAGCTATTTTTCCCTGTTGGAGCTCTTGGGCTTAGAGCATCCTACTTTTCCAACTAGGGTAAGTAGCTTCGCTAGTAATGAAAAAATAGAACAGATGAAACATGTTTATGGACTGGTCTTATGTTCCTGAAATTCCCTCTTTTCAGGATCTGCAAACTTCCATGTTTCATGGTTAATTGAAATCTTTGTTGCCCCAAACTATTGTAACTCCAGTCCATCTATTCCTTGCCGTAAGAAGTGTAATATCTGTATAGAGTCGATCAATTTGACGTTTTTCCCGTTTGATTTTTCATAATCATGTACCAATGGAAGAACGAAAATTCACTGTCTGAAGGTCATTTGAATCCCCCCCCTCTCTCTCTCTCTCTCTCTCTCTCTCTCTCTCTCTCTCTCTGGGGGGTTAACAGCAGGTGTTAGATTTGCGTCTCAGGCTTCTTGTTTTCCCAGTTGTGATGGCGACCAGTTCCGTTCCTTCACACCCGATGGCGTCCTTCAACACGCACCACCTTCTAATAAAAGCTTGTCCTCCAGTAAATAGATTGCTTTAATGAGAGAAAAAAAATTAGTCTGTGGTCGATATTTTATGTAAATTTTTTGCCTTGTTAGTTTCGTATGATTTAGGTAGAAAAAGTGTCTTCAATGTTCAAGTAGTCTTTTGGCTTTAACTGTAATTCGTTTTGTTTCAGAGTATGTTTAACGGTAATTCGTATGTTTCCGGAATGAGTTTAACTGTAATTCGTTTTAATCCAGTATTAATGGAAGGTTTCCGAGCGACAAACCTTGACATATTATGGATCCTCATTTTATGTAGTATGAATATTCCGCTAACTTTAGAAACCCTACTAAAGATATAATGGTCATAATCTTTGTCTTGCCATGTTAAGAAATAAAAGAAGAATTAACTTTAGAAGTAAATCAATAAATTACAGTTATCCTGTTAATTTTTAAAGATTTTTTCAAAGTCCCAAATATTTATTCTTATTGAGTTAGTTTGATCTCTCTCTCTCGATGGTAATTCTATCATGAAATAGTGTTTTATAAAGAATTCAGAAAATATTGTATGTGGGAGTTAAAACGTGTACTCAAAGACGCATGCACTACCATTGTGCGTCTTGCCCAACTGTTTAGTTTATTGCACTTTTTGTTTCACACATAAAGTTTCTAATTATGGAACGTTGGTTTTGGATGTACATGGCAATAGCAATATTAAAGAAAAAAAATATCACATTGGTGGATAATAAAATACGAGTATAATTTTTTATTTATTGTCATCAAGGGGAGTATTTGAATGTAGCAAAATGCATATCATTGTTAATTTGTATTATTTAAGGTGTCCAACTTCGGTTTACTTTAGCTGCAGCAAAAGGAATTTATAAAACGAATTGAAATAGTTTGGTTCATGTTTGCGAAGTCATAAACCCTGCAAATTACAAGGAATTAAAATCAAAACCTGTAGTTATTTCCTAGACCAGTTAGTTACGAAATTTCTAAAAGTATTGGGTTGTCGTGGGCGAGGTGGTAGGGTCCCTGACCGGTAAACGCCAGACTGGGGTTCGAGTCCCGCTCAGACTCGTTAGTTTCTGTGGTCGCTGCAACCTCCCCATCCTTGTGAGCTAAGGATGGTGGGGTGGTTGGAGGAGCCTAAAGGTCTATCTGCTGAATCATCAGCAGCCATTGCCTGACCCTCCTTGGTCCTAGCTTGCGTGGAGAGGGGCAGGAGCCTTTGGCGCTGTTCATATGTATATATGGTCAGTCTCTAGGGCATTGTCCTGCTCTATAGGGCAATGTCACTGTCCCTTGCCTCTGCCAGTCATGAGCGGCCTTTAAACCTTTAAGCCTTTATAGTCACAAGATCCCCCAAGAATAAAACCCTTTAATTTCTTTAGCTCATTAAAGAATAAAACTCAGCTTACCTTGCTAACGATCCGGTTCAATCCTTAGAAAATCCTTCATTAGAAGAATTATTCCTTCGTAAGAAGCGGCTTTTCGGATTTTAGTTATGACAAGTTTTATTATTTTCAGATACTAAAGTAATATTACACTTTTTTCCCCTTATATTTTAACTATAATTTCTATTTAAAAACGTTTATTAATATACATCAAACATGCTGCTGCCCCCAACAACAAAATTCAAAGCAATAAAAATTGTAAAAAGCAATATTTTAAATGAGAAAAAAAATTGAAGTTAATTTATACAGGAGAAAAATGTTACCCTAAATAGATATCATATTTATCACAGGTTAAACAAATCAATTATGCTATTGCCAAACTATAAAGCAAACTTCATACAAATCAAAAGTTGATAATATATTGTAACAAAATTAATTAGGCAAAAGTCATACAATCAATTTATAAGTAGTATTTTGATAAAAGCTATAAAAATCAAATTTGAACTGTAATTATTTATAACTTCTGAAGTAACTATTATAATTTTTCCACGTCGTTCCGTTATCAAATGACGAGGTGTTAAAACTCGTTTTGTTTGAGGGAATTAGCTTTATCGTTCGATGAGAAATGTCCTTTCTTAATGAATTAGCATTCAGCTATTTAGTCTAGTATCATATGACGATATCAATCCCTTTTGTACATTTCCATCATTGTGTTTTCATTTGAAACTGTTATTCCTTAAGGAAAATGTCCTTGATCCTGGTATTATTTTGCTCTGATGTTTCCAAGTCGGTGCCGAAACAAGTTTTTCATGTCCCTGTTTTCATTTAATCAG
>NC_090739.1:75403062-75408062 GCF_036898095.1 Palaemon carinicauda
TATTAATAATCACTTTTTAACAGAGAGAGAGAGAGAGAGAGAGAGAGAGAGAGAGAAAGGGGATTGATACATAGTAGTTTCCTCATTATAGTATTAATAATCACTTTTTAAGAGAGAGAGAGAGAGAGAGAGAGAGAGAGAGAGAGAGATACAGAGTAGTTTCCTCATTGTAGTGTTAATAATCACTTTTTAAGAGAGAGAGAGAGAGGAGAGAGAGAGAGAGAGGGAAAGGGATTGATACATAGTAGTTTCCTCAATATAGTATTAATAATCACTTTTTAACACACAGAGAGAAAGAGAGAGAGAGAGAGAGAGAGAGAGAGTAAGAGAGAGAGAGAGAGAGAGAGAGAGAGATAAGGGATTGATACATAGTAGTTTCCTCATTATAGTATTAATAATCACTTTTAAACGAGAGAGAGAGAGAGAGAGAGAGACAGACAGACAGACAGACAGACAGACAGACACACAGACAGACAGAGAGAGAGAGGGGGGAGAGGGAAAAGGGATTTATACATAGTAGTTACCTCATTATAGTATTAATAATCACTTTTTAACAGAGAGAGGAGAGAGAGAGAGAGAGAGAGAGAGAGAGAGAGGGAAAAGGGATTGATACATAGTAGTTTCATCATCATAGTATTAATAATCACTTTTTAAGAGAGAGAGAGAGAGAGAGAGAGAGAGAGAGATAGAGAGAGAGAGAGAGAGAGAGAGAGGGAAAAGGGATTGATACATAGTATTTTCCTCATTATAGTATTAATAATCACCTTTTAAGAGAGAGAGAGAGAGAGAGAGAGAGAGAGGGAGAGAGAAGGGATTGATACATAGTAGTTTCCTCATTATAGTATTAATAATCACTCGTCGAATATTTTATCCTCCTCTCTGTACCGTTCCTCTGCACCCTGTGCATGCCTCACTTTCCATTTCTTAAATGCCTTGGAATCTCTTTAAACTGACTCTTTTTACCATTCTGTCCCACCAGCACTTTCCTCCTTTCGACATACCATATCCACTGATTCTTCTCACTAGCTTCTTTGTTTCCCTTACTCATATTTCTTTTAAGTCCACCCAAATATTTCTCCTCAGTCTCTCATATCCATTCTAAATTGCTCACTCTGTTTTCCTTTAAGATCTCAAATCTTAATTCTAGCTTTCTTTTTTATCTTCATAGATTATGCAACTCTCTTTTAAAATCCACAAATAAATTCCACATATGTTGTTGAACACATGCTTCCCCAAAATCACTTTTCAGTTTATCACATTATTTTCATCGACTCCTTAGACCAGGATTCGATTTATTTGGCTCTCCTATCCTTTGCTTTCATAAGAAATCAAATGTTTATATACTCCCCATCACTTCTAATTCCAAACCCATGGCTTCCACGTTCGTGTATATATATATATATATATATATACATATATATGTATATATATTTATATATATATATATATATATATGTATATATATATAATATGTATATATATATATATACATTCATACATACATACATACATACATATATATTCATATATATATGTATATATGTATATATATATATATATGTGTGTATATGTGTATATATATGTATATATATATATATATATATGTATATATATACATATATATATATATATATACATTCATACATACATACATACATATATATTCATATATATTAATATATATATATTTATATATATATATATATATATATGTATATATATACATATATATATATATATATATATACATTCATACATACATACTTACATATATATTCATATATATTAATATATATATATATATATATATGTATATATATATATATATATATGTATATATGGTAACATTTTCATTATTGTCTTAATTATTACTTATATCTGGAGAGAGAGAGAGAGAGAGAAAGAGAGAGAGAGAGAGAGAGAGAGAGAGAGAGAGATTTGTATATAACAGCATCCTTGATAGTGTGTTATTAAACGTTTATATATATATATATATATATATATTTATATATATATATATATATATAAATATATATATATATATATATATATATGTATATATACATATATAAATATAGATAGAGAGAGAGAGAGAGAGAGAGAGAGAGAGGGAGAGGGAAAGAGAGAGAGAGAGAGAGATTTGTATATAACAGCATCCTTGATAGTGTGTTATTAAACGTTTATATATATATATATATATATATAAATATATATATATATATATATATGTATATATATACATATATATATAGATAGATAGAGAGAGAGAGAGAGAGAGAGAGAGAGAGCCTTATTGCCTTATTTTACGTTTGGGTTCCCCCAGGTCCCTCAGTGTGAGGCACCTTGTATATCCACCAGAGAGTTGCTTATGCATCTTCCGGTGTATTTTGCATCTTCCAGTCTTGGATGGTCTAGGATGCATCTTAGGTGTTTATCGAGCTTATTCTTAAACACATCTACGCTCACTCCTGATATGTTTCTTAGATGAACTGGCAGCGCATTAAATAGTCGCTGCATTATCGATGCTGGTGGGTAGTGGATTAATGTCCTGTGTGCCTTCCTTAGTTTTCCTGGTATAGTTTTGGGCACTATTAATCTACCTCGGCTTGCTCTTTCTGATATTTTTAGCTCTATGATGTTTTCAGTAATTCCTTCGATTTGTTTCCATGCTTGTATTATCATGTAGCGTTCTCTTCTCCTTTCTAGACTGTATGATTTTAAAAATTGCAGTCTTTCCCAGTAGTCAAGGTCCTTAACTTCTATTCTAGCAGTAAAGGACCTTTGTACACTCTCTATTTGTACAATATCCTTTTGGTAGTGTGGGGTACCATATCAGTACCATTGCAGTACTCGAGTGTACTACGTACATAAGTTTTGTACATCATAATCATGTGTTTAGCTTTTCTTGTTTTAAAGTGTCTGAACAGCATTCCCATTTTTGCTTTACATTAGCGAACAGTGTTGCTATTTGGTCGTTGCATAACATATTCCTATTCAACATTACACCAAGGTCTTTAATTGCTTCCTTGTTTGTGATTTTCTCGTTATTAGGTCCCTTGTATGCATATACCATTCCTTCTCTGTTTCCATAATTTATTGATTCGAATTTATCGGAGTTAAATACAATCCTATTTATCTCCGCCCATTCATATATTTTGTTTAGATCTCTTTGTAATGAGTTCCTATCGTCATCACAAGTAATTTCTCTAATTATTCTTGTGTCATCGGCGAAACTTCTCACTACAGAGTCTTTAACATTACAGTCTATGTCTGAGATCATAATAACAAACAGCAGTGCAGCTAATACCGTACCCTTTGGCACGCCAGATATTACCTGAGCTTCATCTGATTTCTCGTCATTTGCAACCACTATCTGTTTGTGTTTTGTAGAAATTCTTTTATCCATTTCCCTATCTTTCCCACAATATTATGCTTGCTCAGTTTTTTTTCTCTAATATATTATGGTCTACCTTGTCAAAGGTTTTTGCAAAATCTAGATATACCACATCTGTGTCTTTTTCATTTATCATATTTTTATATATGTTTTCATAGAGTGCTATCAGTTGGGTTTGTGTACTTTTTCCGGGCACAAAACCGTGTTGACCTATATTAAATAAATTATTTTTAACCAAATGATTCATTATTTTCTTTTTTATTACCCTTTCATACACTTTCATAATATGTGATGTTAGACTAACTTAGGTATAATTGCTTGCCTCTAGTCTTGATCCACTTTTAAAAATAGGGGATATGTAAGCTAATTTATGTTTAACATATATCTCGCTCATATCTACACTTTGTCTTAGCAGTATTGCAAGCAGCTTGGCGATAGTGTGTGCAGTTTTTTTTTTTAACAAAATCGCTGGAACTCCATCTGGCCTGGCCGCTGGTCCATTTTTAATTTCGCTTATAGCCTGCACAATAACTGCTTCATTAATATCTACATCCGTTAGATATTCAACATTTTCTTCTCTCATTTCTGTTTCATTATTCTCATTCGTAATTCTTGGCGTGAACTCACTCTTAGATTTTTCTGCTAATGTGTTACATATTTCCCTTTTTTTATTCATTAACCGTCATTCCATTCTTAGAGGGCCTATTTCTAATCTCCCTTTATTCATCTTTTTTTGCATAGTAGTAAAGTACTTCGGGGTTTTTCTTGATATTTTTAAGTGTCCTTTCTTCTAAGTCCCTTTTTTCATTTTCTTTCTTCCTTGAGAGAGAGAGAGAGAGAGAGAGAGAGAGAGAGAGAGATTTATACAGAATAACATACTTATTAGTCTTAATAATCCCCTTTATAAGAGAGAGAGAGAGAGAGAGAGAGAGAGAGAGACAGACAGACAGACAGACAGACAGACAGATCATTATACATAATGATATTCTCATTACAGTCTTGGTAATCACTTTTCGAGAGAGAGAGAGAGAGAGAGAGAGAGAGAGAGAGAGAAAAGAAGAAGAAGAAGAAGAAGATGAAGAAGAAGAAGAAGAAGAAGAAGGCAGACAGACAGACATACGGACACAGAGAGAAAGTATGATCTATATATAATACCATCCTAATCATCCTTAATGGTCTTGTTTGTTTTTGAGAAAGTGACAGAGGTGTAGAGATTTTATCAAAAAAACATTATCCTTATAGTTTTCATCAGCACTTTAGTCTTACAAGAGAGAGAAAGGGAGAGGGCGAGTTTTAAAGCAGTATACTCAAAATAGTCTTAATTATCATTCGTCTTGAAAGTCTGAGACAGGAGAGAGGGAGAGAGATATTATCAAAATAGCCCCCTACCCCATTTTATTCTTGATTTTTCTATTTTCTTTTGAAAAAAAATAGATTTTTTAATCATACATTACTTAATGCAATTATAGCTGCCATGTTAAGCAGCAATTGCTATTTCCATTGTTGGTAAACAATGGAATGTTTATCTTCGTTTTCTTTTTCAGCCGAGTCTGTTACGTTCATTTCAGTTACGAATGATTCGTGTTTGATCATCAGACTCCAATTG
>NC_090739.1:75413062-75440562 GCF_036898095.1 Palaemon carinicauda
TATATATATATATATTAATGTGCATGTATGATTTCCTAAGATCAGCCAAGCTATACCTGATATAATAATTTATTTATAAAAGGTGATATGGAACTGACTGTTGATTCTTTTTCTCAATCCATACGTTCAAAGTCTAAGAGATTCATATGAAGGAAATGCATTAAATATTACTATTATTATTATCATTATCATTATTATAACTATTATTATTGTTATTATTATTATTATTATCATTATTATTATTATTATTATTATTATTATTATTGTTGTTGTTGTTGTTGTTGTTTTGTGTTAAGATATCAATAAAAATCACAAAGATAATTTTGAAATGAAACCTATTGTCTGCTTTTATTACCATTTTTAATTTGCCAAACTTCTTGAAACTTGAAAGCTCCAAGCAAAAGAAAAGCAGACTCAATCAAGGTAGCTTAAAACATCCTATTGAAGGAATATTCTTCCCAAATCATAACTTATTTTCATCCAGTCAAGCCCCTTGGAGTGTACGAGGAAGCCAGACTTATGCTGGCACGGTTGCCTCCTCCTTCGAGGCTAAGCCTAACGCAGACGAAATGGAGGTAATTCACCCCATAAGTTTTGTACCTCTCGTCTTTATAAATACAAATTAGTGCACATTCTATCGTCTTTTTCACTGTCTACCACAGTGGCTGACTTTTCCTATTACTGATAAAGAAAAAATTAGAAATATATCAATAGGTTTTCGCTCTTTTAGTTTGAAATTTCGTTGATTTTAAGTTTAATTTTTGTCATAAAAACAAAACAATATTAAGAGACAAAATTAAGTGTTCTTTGGTTCAATTTTCTAGAATAATGAAGAAAATAGTTTAGCCTAAAATTTCAACTACCGCAGAATTGTGAATATTATGCTGCCAAGCATAATATTCATAATTTATTTCGGTTTATTGTCTTAGAATTATGACAGCATTCATAAAACATCAGAATTACTGGGAACTTCTTGCAGCGTCTAGCATCTCGTAGACTTGGGCATCAGGCATAATTCGTTTGGGTAGCGACCGCTCCCCCCCCCCACCCTTTCTCTCTCTCTCTCTCTCTCTCTCTCTCTCTCTCTCTCTCCACCGTAGGCCTTTTCTGCCCTGGCTCTATCGACGCCACCCCAAACCATCTATCACTAACATTCCTGTTTTGTCATTTTGGTTATCCTTTCATTTTCCATAAATTTATTTTGTTTCTAAACTCACTCGTCTACCCTACATAGTTATCCCCTCTTTGAACGAAGTGCCACCGATCTCAATTAGTTTTGATTAAATTCTCTGCATCTGTTAAATTTCTTGCGAGTCAAAAGTTTCAACCATTGGTGTGTAGGACCCTTAGAGCTTGTCTTCTACTTAATCTCAGTCAGACTGTTGGTCCTACCGAGTCTGCCCTCCCAATTTTCTTCCCACGAAACGTTCTCCTCGACCCTTGTGATGCTCAATAGACTCGCCACTTCTCCCACCCAAATATTATTATTATTATTATTATTATTATTAGTATTATTATCATTATTATTATTATTATTATTATTATTATTATTATCATTATTATTATTATTATTATTGTTATTATTATTACTATTATCATTATCATTATTATTATTATTATTATCATCATCATCATTATATTTATTATTATTATTATTATTATTATTATTATTACTAGCAGAGCTACAACCCTAGTTGGAAAAGCAAGATGCTAAATAGCCAGTGAGGAAAGGAAATAAGGAAATAAATAAACGATATGAGAAAAAATTAACAATGAAATATTTCAAAAACAATAACAACATCAAAACAGATATGGATATATAAACTATAAAAAAGACTTATGTCGGCCTGTTCAACATAAAGACAAATGTGGCAAGTTTGAACTGTTGAAGTGCTACTGATTCAACTACCCTATTACGAAGATCATTCCACAACTTGGTCACAGCTGGAATAAAACTTCTAGAACACAGTACTATGTACTATTGAGCCTCATGATGGAGAAGTCCTGACTATTAGAATTAACTGCCTGCCTAGTATTACGAACAGGATGGAACTATCCGGGAAGATCTGAATGTAAAGGGTGGTCAGAATTATGAAAAATCTTATGCAACTTGCATAATGAACTAATTGAACGACGGTGCCAGAGATTAATATCTAGATCAGGAATAAAAAATTTAATAGACCGTAAGTTTCATCTTTCCTCATACACCTGACAACACTGAAATTACTAAACACTTCTTTGCTCAACGGGCTAATTACTGTACTGTGGCTACTTTCCTCTTGGTAAGGGTAAAAGAGACTCTTTAGCTATGGTAAGCAGCTATTCTAGAAGAACACTACAAAACCATTGTTCTTTAGTCTTGAGTAGTGCCATAGCCTCTGTACCATAGTCTTCCGCTGTCTTGGGTTAGAGTTCTCTTGCTTGAGGGTACACTCGGGCACACTGTTCTGTCTTGTTTCTCTTCCTCTTGTTTTGTTAAAGTTTATATATTGTATAAAGGAGATATTTATTTTAATGGTGCTACTCTTCTTAAAAAAAATTATTTTTCCTTGTTTCCTTTCCTCACTCGGCTATTTTCCCTGCTGGAGTCCCTGAGCTTATGGCATCCTGCTTTTCCAGCTAGGGTTGTACCTTAGCAAGTAATAATAATAATAATCATAATAATAATAGTAATAATAATAATAATAATAATAATAGAAAAAATCATCTCTGAAGGTCACAGCCGAAATGTTTCTTTGATTTCTTTCGTCATATTGTCTCTTACAAAAGTTATTTTATTATTTTTGTTGGCAGATCAACATGCTCGCTATATTTTCTTGTTATCAGTTTGTTTTATCATTTCTTTAGTGATACAATAACCATTTACCTTCTTGTTATTTTTTTTTATTTTATCTTTGTGTTCTTCCTTTATTTCTTTTTCCTTATTTGTTTCCCTTCCCAGTAGTGTTGCAGCTTTGCTAATAATAATAATAATAATAATAATAATAATAATAATAATAATAATAATAATAATAATAATACAGGAGAATGGAACAATTTCATACATCTAACTTTTATTTTGAAATTAGTCTTTCGACATACACTAGAACTTCTTTGTTGATATGGATGACAACGTAACAGTTTTAAAGAAGATTCTGCAAAAGAGGACTCAAGAGTTCTTACTAAAGTATCAATATATTTATCGATTACCACAGCTGCCTTCGCATCGACCTCTTGTGATTTTTCCGGGGTGTTTTACGGCATTCGCTCAATATTTTGTTACCGAATACAGTGCTTCCTCTAAAAGTAGGTCTACCTTTAAATCTACCATTTGAATTTTTTTTTTTTTTTTTTTTTTTTTTTTTTTTTTTGTCGTTACATAGGTCTTCACTTTTGCCCAAATATGTTCAACTGGATTATATTGGCAAAAGTTTGGAGGAAGACGAATAACATTGTGACCATTTTCTACTGGAATTTTAGCAATCACGTAAGCGTTATCAATATTTAGGGAGTATTCCTTCACCATTTCCAAAAGTTGACATTTTAACGTATTGTCTCATGGTGATACGGTTTTTGGATGAGCCATTATTTTTGTGCCTTATTGTTTGATGCTGTTGGAGGTTTCTCTAATTTTGCTCTATGATAAGATGCGTTACCATTACAATTATGGAAGATGGAAATATATTCGGTAGCAACTGCTTTCGGAACCATTATTCAAAATAACGTCGCTGTTCATTTGATCGTGATAGGAGTTTTGCTTAAATTGGTTGCTTCTGTTGTGTTAAAAAAAATAGAAACATCAGTAAGGGGATCTTATTTTTATTTTTCTAAAGCAAAATATTTCGAATAATTATAAACAATCTAACCAGTAAGTAGCCTACTGTTACTCTGTATGGGGATTGATTACCTCCCATTCTGGATGACAAAAAGTTAATGATGCTTTTTGTATGTCTCCCTTAATTGGCTATAATCTTTGAGGCATTTCTATTAAAGCGTTTGTAGTTACCCCCCTCTCTCTCTCTCTCTCTCTCTCTCTCTCTCTCTCTCTCTCTCTCTCTTCTACATCTGGATGTGGAAATCAAGCGGCAAGCTACTTTCGCTGCAGGTGGTTCCTGCCAGTTCCTGCCAGCAAGGGATACTTTCTGACAAACGTCGATTAATGAATGTCCAACGCTGACCTGAGAAACTATATCGGAAAAGTGGCAATTTTGTGTCTCGTTTCTTTGTAGTACGACTCTATAATGATACAAAACAATGACAATTTGAAGTTGAGTTTTTATATAATTAAAGTTTACCAGTTAAAGCTATTGTATCCATCATAACTATCAATGACAACCTTTTCTCTTTATTTTCGAAACACAATGTCGGAAATATGGCAATGTGTGTTTTTGTCTTTAGGTACATATCAATCTTCGTGAATCGTTGTGGACTTTTGTGTCAATTTCCCCACGCATATTGCCGTGTGAAGCCCATGCACCTGAAGCACATGACTGGAATCTATTCGAGATGATAAAAGAAAACAATTCTTGACAATTACACGCGTCCTACAATAATTATCTACCTCGCCGTTATCACAAAACCTTAAATGACCGAGTCTGTGGCTTCTAACGAGTCATATAATTCGCTAATAGGCCTATACAATATTTTGTATTCAATACGAAAATCAATTTTTGTTCTACTACTGCGAAGTCAGCAATACATGCACGATGCATACGTGCACTGTCATATAAATTATTTTCTATTCCGATGAGGGGGTAACTTGCAAACAGGGGGGTTTAGCTTAAGACTGGGTTCAAACTACCCCCGGTTATCTGAAACCGGTTTAAAATTACCGGGGGGAAGCTAGAAACTGGGAGGAAGCTTGAAACCTGGGAGGATTAATACTACACCGGGTCATATCACTCCTCCATCCTCCCAAACAGCGCCCTTCTTTCAATTCCCTCCCCTCAACCACAACCCCCACTAGCGCCTCCCGTGACCACAGCCCCTCTTTCTCTCCCGTTCCTCACAGGCCTATTCCTACTTTTCTACTCTTAACAACCTGATTCGGGGGAGCGACGCTCTCTCAGCTTGCTTTCCTTGTTCCTCTACCCTGGTCTGGTGCTCAGAGTTCTGCCCAGGAACCACGGTTTGCATTCCTTGCGACCCTATGGCTTCCCTTTGTCTTTTAATATGAATAAAGAGAAATCCACGGAAGATATGTTGATGAGAAACTGCAATCTATTACCCTATGACTACAAAGCTAGTCTCGTTTGTACTGAGAAACTAAGGAGCAAAAGATATGAACTAATTCATTTTTTTTTGTGAGATAAATATAGAAATTTAAGGGCAAGTGAAAAATTAAGATTTTTCTTAAAGGTATGGAGAGAAATTTTTGTAACAACCCGTGTGGGATGAGGACTTAAAAAATTTATAAGTTTCGTGTTTTGTAAATATTCATAAATATTAGAAAATATTTATAAATATTTACAAAAGACGAATTATCGTATTTCATCACATTTTTACGATGATTTATGTATTTTTTATAAGCGCCTTAGAGATCTCAATCACATTCTCAATATATCCTACGTAACATGGTTGCTTTATTTGAACAACGTTCTGTTTAATCTATAAATTGCCATTGAAACTTGCGTGAAAATATGCCTTAGCAACCACATATTCACCAACCAAACAAAATGAACTCAAATTTTAATTATATTTTTCTCAAAGGAGTTAGTAAAACCATACACTTCAAAAGCAACAAATGTCTGAATCCTAGAAGTCTCTTCGTTTATCCTCTGTATAGCCATATAAAGTCCCAACCAAACGCCGGCCGAATGTGGGACCTGTTATCCTATGTGCGCGCACAGTACTTTAGGGGTTAATTCCTTCTCACTCTCCTGAGTCTCCTCAGTGATAAGTTGCCCGGGCTCTCGTCCTTTGTCGGCCATTCCCACAGATTCCTCACTATGTTTCTGTTTGGTACTTTCGTTCGTTGTATTTTACCATATTTTTTCCATAAGATTAAGGTGGATATCCTTCGTGTTAGTTATTCTAAATTTGCACAACTATTCTCTCTCTCTCTCTCTCTCTCTCTCTCCACACACACACACACACACACACACATATATATATATATATATATATGTGTGTGTGTGTGTGTGTATATATATATATATATATATATAAAATCATCCCCTACGCCTATGGACGCAAAGGGCCTCGGTTAGATTTCGCCAGTCGTCTCTATCTTGATATTTTAATTCGGATCTTGTCAAAATTAGCGAAGCCAACATTTCCATGTCAAGAATAATGAACCCCATTAACCTCATGTCAAGAATAACGAACCCGATAATGATTGGGTTCGCTAATCTTGACATGGTAAATGAAGGGGAAAATATTGGAAATATGAATGATCACTTTTTCATGGAAGAAAAATTAACAAGTAAAAACATTTGTATCAAAACTAATATCTTAAGACTCTTCTAAGCCTAAAACCAGACTTACTTTACTTTAAGGGCTTCTTGTCTGGTCTTATACGGCAGGGGTACCATACGCTCTACGTGACCTTCAATCATTTTATCCTGTTCGTTCGAAAACATTCAACATTTCCCACCGCATATTGCTCATTTATTGTCAAATCCACACTATCAAAGCACTTGGAGAAAAAGAGAGGCACGGGCTCTTGCACACATGTGTGTTTTTTAAGTGTGTTTTGGGTTTGTAGGTGGTTTGGATTATGGGATAATCTGCAACTTTTATTTGTAGGTGGTTTGGGATGTCGGTTAAGGATAATCTGCAACTTTTATTAATTATCAACTTAGCTTCCCTTATTTCTCGAGGAGTCCCTGCTTCTTTTAGGTCAAATGAAGAGGAAGAAGATGCCGGAGGGGAGAAAGCGTCCTCCTCAAAGGAATCCACTGGCTCCCGTCGTTCAGTTGGAGAAAAGGAGGTACAACAAGTCCCGATGGTTGAAGAGCTCGGGAAGGAGTTAGGAAATGTTTTAGTTTGAAAACCTTAATATCTTAATATACTCCCCCCAAATAATGGTTTCACAGCCTTTGTGTGTAAGAGAGAGAGAGAGAGAGAGAGAGAGAGAGAGAGAGAGAGAGAGAGAGAGAGGAGAGAGAGAGAGAGAGAGAGCAGAATCTGTGAAATTAGGAGCATGTCCAAGAATGTGTGTTGGATATAAGCGAATATTTTTTAACGATTTTTAATCTTTCTCACACTTAACATGTAAAGTATGTAAGATACGTCTCTCTCTCTCTCTCTCTCTCTCTCTCTCTCTCTCTCTCTCTCTCTCTCTCTCTCTCTCCTGCCTACTTTCAGTCGTTCTTAATTTATCACTTTCTAGAGCCTAGGCCTTCCCAAGTCTCCTTTGCGCCTCCTCTCGAGATATTTAATCTTACACGACTTTCTCAACTGATAATTCTGTTCTCCTTCCTCCCTGCGTCGTCTCCGTGTGCAAGCCTAAAGTTCCTAAACCATTTTTATATCTCGGCTTCAATTCCTTTTAGTCACGCTGCCTTCTCTTGGCCGAGGTACCCAAGCGCTTCCCCTCCGCCAGAGGTCGAGAAGAACCCCACTATCAGGTTTCTTGACTCTGCTGTAATTCATCCCCGCCCCTATGCTCTATTTTCTTTAAAATCATTGTGCTTTTAGAATGTTGAGTGCCGCCATTTCCTCCAATCAATCTGTAGCTTTATTAAGGCACGTCTGCGATAAAGCTTAAATATTACTTCAGGTGGATCAGGCCTCTTTCTGCTTTTTTTTCTTTTTTCTGTCGGTCTTTCAAGTTTCTCCTGTAGGCCGACGCCATAAAGCGTCTTTCTTCTCCCCACATTGGTCGTCTAATCCACCCTCCTTTTCTCCCCCTTCCCCTGCCCCTGCTCCTGCCACTGCCCCTACAGCCAGCCCTTGCCCCTAACCCTGACCTTACCACCAGACATTCCCCTGCTTCTACCACCAGCCATTTCCTCCTTATTCGTACTCAGTCACCCCTCTTTGGTCTTTATGTTTCTCGTGTATACCCAACAACCTCTTGGTCCAAGAAGCCTGTGAAAAACTTCCATCCCTCCCTCCCTTCAACGCTGTGGCCCAGCTAAGCTGCCCAGCGACTGTTTAGGCCTAACTAGATTTTTCTTGCGGCCTGCCATCTGTAGTTAAAATTACTTCATTTATAAGATACTTCATCAATTCGTAGCGTTTTTGTAAGAAGAATGAGTCAAGCGTATGTGTTTCAATGACACTAGAAGATTTACAGAATGAACTATGCAGGCAATTCACCAAGATCATATTCCCAATGATTTTTCTTCCTTTTCTTCTTTCGTGTAACCTGTCTGGCCGACCATCACATCGGGCAGTTGGGGCCATCGGGCTGTTTTGCACCCCCTACTCTCTCTCTCTCTCTCTCTCCTCTCTCTCTTCTCTCTCTCTCTCTCTCTCTCTCTCTCTCTCTCTGTTCCAACTTGAATTCTACAGAAGCCAAGCCTAGTTGCTACGATGTGTAATATGTACCCAATGAACTCTCTCTCTCTCTCTCTCTCTCTCTCTCTCTCTCTCTCTGTTCCAACTTAAATTCTACAGAAGCCAAGCCTAGTTGCTACGATGTGTAATATGTACCCAATGAACTCTCTCTCTCTCTCTCTCTCTCTCTCTCTCTCTCTCTCTCTCTCTCTCTCTCTCTCTCTCTCCACAGAAGCCAAGCCTAGTTACTACGGTGTGTAATATGTACCCAATGAACTCTCTCTCTCTCTCTCTCTCTCTCTCTCTCTCTCTCTCTCTCTCTCTCTCTCTCTCTCTCTCTCTCTCTGTGAAATAGTCATTCCCGAAACTATTTATAAAGATCATTATTTTCTTAATTTGTAATATTCCAAATGATATATCTTTCTTAACGATCTCATATTATGACTTTCTCGATAACACTTCGCACAAACTCGATGATTGTATGGCTGATCTGAAGGATCTAGACATCTTCACATTGTTTATAAGTCTACATAAGTGTTGTATGATACTTAACATAACGTTCAAAGAATACAGTGATATTCTTGAATTTCTTGGGAGCAAATGAATGGCAAGCAGTTTTGCATAATTATATCAAGTCGGAGAAAAGGTCATTTAAATTGTAAATAAACATAATATGACTTTTCAGACGAAAGAAATATCGACATTTCGAATTTGATATTCATTACTGTCTCGTCAACAGGAATTTAAAAAAGAAAATAATATTTTTTTATAAGAAACTCATGTTAAACCGAAACGAGACAAAATTGCCATACAGTATATACAGAAAAATACCGAATAATAGCGATTTAGCCAAATCCCATTCATGATCACTTGCATTCAAATTTGCAAGTTAGCCGAAAATACCCATAGAATCATTCACAAGAGGCAACTACGAATTCCCAAAACTCAACTTTGAAAATCATGAGAGATCCAACAACAATGGCCTCCTATTACTCGGGATCAGTCACTGCCATTTCTGTCTGGTGTTCTTCAGGGTTTACCATTAGCTATGGTCCTCATGCCCTCAGCCTCCGTGCTTCCCCTATCAGTTTTCTTATCTGTTTATTATGTATCCTACTTCTACAGGATTCACTATTTAAACTTGCAATTTGAAATAGCACTAGATATAAAGATCTGCTGCAGTAGAGTTGTAGGCTATTATGGAAAACTTAAACGGCAAGTTTTAATCTATTCCTACTTTTTCTTCGTCATAATAACATAAATAATTCTCCCAGTAATATCGTGGCGTCTTAGCATTTATGACTTGGAATATCCTACACATAAATTTATATAAATTCCTCCCAAGGGTTCTTTTCATTGTCGCTGCGACAGGGCAGATGTATCCCGAGGAATTTGGCGCCTACAAGTGGAAAGGGTTAAGGAGTTGAATTTCAATGGAGAGATATTAAGTTTTAGGCACATAGACCTAGGTTGGGTGGGAGTGCCGAGTTACGGCCATAATGGAAGTGACATAGCTGACATCTGTTAATAAAAGCCTAGGCCTTTCTATTTTTGTTTTTAAATGGAATGTCCGTGTATGAAGGGGAATGTAAGGAGACTTTTATCTAAGATCAGGAGGACATAACGAGAAGAGTCATTAACATAGTATAGTTTTATGATGGGTCTCCAGAAAGTAGACTTCCACTTTACCTCTTAAAAATACGAAAACACGATGAACAAGAGAGAGAGAGAGAGAGAGAGAGAGGAGAAGAGGCTAGTAAGGGTGATTTATTTCACAGAAAAAGTACTTTGATTAAAAAAAATTATCTCTCTCTCTCTCTCTCTCTCTCTCTCTCTCTCTCTCTCTCTCTCTCTCTCTCTCTCTCTTTCTCTTAGTAATGGTTATCCAAGACCCATTTCCACTCCACTCATATAGAAAAATTTCTTTTTGTCCACATTAAGTAAGACTCGTCATCATTCTTCAAATTCCCCAATATTAACATAATCTTTATCTCAATTCCTGCTTTTAATCTACCTCTCCAAAGTTCCAAATCAAGAATAGTTCATTATATTGAAAAACAGATAAAATTGTCTTTCGAAATACGAAAAAATGTCTTTAATAAATGATGGCTAAAACACGAAAAAGGCAAAATCAGACGATAGTACATTAGTTTATCCAGATACATATAAAAATAGAATAATGTAGAATGATTAGCAATGAAAAAGCGTATCTATGCATTCATGTTTACATAGCATTTTAGAAATGGCAGATATGTTCATGTAAACAACCACATGGTAGATTTGATTAGAAACCTCTATGAAATTTGCGAGCACTGTCGGTTATAACAGTAAAGGAAAGATTATTTCAAAGTATTACAGTAAAAGGAATGAAAAGTCTTGTTCCTGTAAGCATAACAACAAATCTCAATTAAATTGTTTAGGTCGACATCTGTAAGTGAAGTTCAACGAACCAACTCTAAAAGCGACTACGTGAGATCCCTATCGCTATTAATGGCGTCGTTCCATTAATATCATTTTATCCAGAAATGTCTACATTCAGAAAACAGCAACATTCTATCTATAATAAAACTTGAAATTAAAGATCTGAAACATATGGCAATACAAAATTACTAGTGAGCTCTTGATATGTTTTTAAGTGTGGAAAAGCAAATATCTTACACACTACGGTCAGCAATTCAATTCAGTTAACATATACTGCCTTAACATAGTGGCATATCACTCTTGAAACCTAGTTTTTAGAGCATTCTAATTTCTTTCTTTACATCCTTAACAGTTATGTCATGGGGAAATTTAAATAAACATAAACACCTTTCACTTTAATATCAATGAGATTATATACTTCCATCTATCATTGGCATTCTGCAATTGAAAAATCTCGCCGTTGGTAAATTTTGTTTTTAAAAAATCCCTTCGCTTATCAATTATTTTCTCTGCGTTTGCTCCCTCCCAGTACTTCTAATTTCTTAAACTATTTTCTCAAGTTAACAAACCCTGGTCAGTATCTCCCGTTTTCCATTAACTTTGAAATCCAAACACGCTGACTCATTTTTCTTCCTTGTGACACTTCCTGTAAATAGAAAACCCTTCCTTAATACTAAGTAACCCTAAAATGGAATTTTACTTGTCATTAAACGACCCTTAATGTTACATCCACCATCCCGCTCTTCAGTACTCTATACTAACACAGTCTAGCAACTTATCTCCTTCTCTATTTCTTTTATATTGTTTTATTATGTACATACTTTCACCAGACTGGCGTTCTCTGCCTATTGGAGGTGTGCTTAGGCTTATAGCATACGGCTTTTCCAACTATGGTTGTAGTTTGGTTAATAAAAAAAAAAAAGCTCACACTCACACGCACTCACACACACACACACCCAGACCTATACCCGCGCCCACATACACGCACGCACACACATACGGATATATATATATATATATATATATATATATATATATATATATATATATATATATGTGTGTGTGTGTGTGTGTGTGTGTGTGTGTGTGTGTATTTGTAATTTTTTTTAAATTGTGCTCGAATGTTAAGCTTTCTATAGAATTCTACAAGCGGAGATCAACATCAGAGCTAGGCTACTAGTCACAGGCTCACTTCGCCCTCTCTCGTCGGGCAGACTAAGCTAATTTGGCACAGCGTCGCTTTGGCCATAGGGTTTTTCATGCATCTTTTGTTCCTTTGTTCTTATTCATTTAATCGAGGGCTGTTTGCTTTGTTAGTAATTCTATGGGACATGTCTGGCATCATTCATATGGTCACAAGGCCCGGGCTGAAAGGCCCAAATAGTCTCTCTCTCTCTCTCTCTCTCTCTCTCTCTCTCTCTCTCTCTCTCTCTCTCTCTCTCTCTTTCTCTCTCTCTCTCTAAAACCTTTTAAGCCCCTTAACATTCTGGAGACAGAGTACTCTATGACCCGTATAAATACACTTATGCTATTTTAGTGTGTTTGGTCAATCTTTTGATGTCATAATTCACATGTAATAAAAATAGGGTCCTTCAAATTGTCAAAAGAAAATTGAAGTTGACAAATTTATTGAAATATCCTAAGCAATTTCAAACCTTTACATTACCTTCAGCTTTTCTTACATTAGTGGAACAAGAATATTTTTAAAACTATATTTTTCTCTTTCTCTTTTAATTTCAATAGCATAATTATTCAAAATTTTGAAGTATGATAACAATTCATTTTGTTCTCTACATATGAACGAAAGTTTCATTTCAATCCCCCCCCCCCCCACAAAAAATACTTTTCAAATTCTCGCTACAAAATTCTCTCCAAGAAGCTGAACTTGATTATCTCTCCGTTCCCGCTTGGAGAGGGTGATTTCATCCTTAGTATAATCCAAAGTCTATATATGTAGATCTTAGTATAATCAACTACATTCGATTAATCGTAGGTCATTTATCTAATTTTGCTCCGTCTTCTTGTAGTATGTTTTACTAAGGACTGCTGCAGGAGAAAGAGCTGTTGTCGCCATAAGGTCAGCTTGATATACTTTACATAGACTTTCATAGTGATCGCCATTACTTGCTACGCTCAGAACTATAGCATAAAGTTGTTTTGAATGTGGACAGTAAGACTTAATAAGTGTTTGCGAAAAGATGATAATTTCGCAGTCAGCAGTATTTGGAAAAAAATATTAGTTATGATAACTAAATTCTCTAAAACGGCAAAATTACTTTTATTTTGCTGATAACGATAGAAAAAAAATAAAACTTCCTTGCATTTCCATAAAGTCAATACTTTTAAAGACATTCTCCCCATTTGTGAAAGAAACATGTGTTAACTTTTCTTTTAGAACAATAATTCTTAGAAAAAGCACACACAAAGAATTCTTCTGGTAATACCAAAGAATGCTTTTATCATATCTCTCGTAATTCATGAGACCAATTTCATATCGGTCAAACTGATATATAATTTGAAAACAATGTTGAACATCCTAGGGAAAACAAGTTATGCTCAAGATAACAGCCCAACTATTTCTCAGTTTCGATAAAATATTCTTACAATTATTTGGATAGACGCTAAGAAATTGGTTCGTTCTGATAACTTGCTGGATAAAAATGGCATAGAGTTGAGTTTAATAAAAGAAAGATTGTATAACAATTCTTATATCTCCTATGTATTGCAAAAGTTTGATGCATTTGTCTCGAAAGAAATCTGCAAGATGTATTAATTATATCATGTTTAACAGGTCTTGCCTCAGTTACACCTATTCATTTAAGGAATTCTGTAACCGATTTTATATACCTTTGTTTGATATTGTTCTTTTTTATTATTATTATATATATATATATATATATATATATATATATATATATATATATATATATATATATATATATATATATATATATATATAATGTGTGTGAAATTTTTATGTAAAGGCCATTCAAAACAACAGAATCGGTGTTAATCGTCAAGATTATAATAAAAATAAAGAAATGTGTTTTAATTTGTTTTAATATCTTGTGCTTACAATCACTTAACAGTGGATTCTGCGCACTTGGAGATTTTTGTCTTCAGCCGAGTATTATTTTTCAGATATATATACTTTGCTCTGTCAAAATTTGGATTCTAGTGATGTATAATACTTTTCCAGAGTTAGTTTGTGATTTCTCAAATAAAACGATACTCTCTCTCTCTCTCTCTCTCTCTCTCTCTCTCTCTCTCTCTCTCTCTCTCTCTCTCTCTCTCTCTCTCTAGGATATTATCACAAACTGAGGGAGTTGAAAGTACATCCTCTTATTTCATCAGGTCCAGGGAGAGCCTAAAGAGGTCCATTGCGATCAGCGAATCTCTAAGAGACAATTTCTACCCCAACGTTAACTAGCAACAGCTCGTTTCGTTTAAGAGCCACTGGTTTGCGTGAGGTTTATGGAGGCACCCCGCATATTCTCTCTCTCTCTCTCTCTCTCTCTCTCTCTCTCTCTCTCTCTCTCTCTCTCAAGTACATCAGCTTATCCCTAAAAGAGGCCTTGTGGACCACTTAAGTCCTATGTAATGATTTCTTGGCTTGGCGACAAGAATAGCCTTAATGAATTTATGGAGAGTTATGATCATTGGACTATCGCTCCTGAATGTTAAGTGGACGAAAACAAGCACGGGGGGAACGGTATCAATAAGTCTAATCAGCCTCGAGACGCTACATGACATTACGGCGACTGATAGCAGGCAATTAAAGCAGGGTGGGGGTTGGGCGTTGGGTGATAGCCGCTACCAGGCATCACAGGGCACACGTGATAGGGCTATCGCGAATAGGCCTAAACCAATAAACATTTTCTTAATAAGAGATAACCGTGACATGTTATTACCCTCCCGCCACTCCGGCTTGATTGCCTTGTTCTTTGGTCTCGAGAACCTTCTTGTCACAAGGTTGATGAGTCATAGTCAGTTAGGACCAAAGTACTGATATAGACGACGAGAATATAATTCAAATTTTAACTTATGGAAAGTTCCGTATTCCACCTCTCGTCCTTTTGGTTGCTGATAGGTTGTTCTTTTCGACTTGAATGAAGAAACATGGCTTCGTTATTCATGAAGTTTTAATTTGCACACACACACACACACACATATATATATATATATATATATATATATATATATATATATATATATATATATATATATAAACACGTATATATATATATATATATATATATATATATATATATATATATGTGTGTGTGTGTGTGTGTGTGTGTGTGAGTGAGTGTGTGCGCGCGCGCGCGCTGAATATGTTAGTATCCTTAGGTATCTTGAATAACACTTCCAAAAATCGATATTTTTTTTAACTCCTGTTATTTTAGAGCCCTATAATTTCTGACATTATTTATCTACAATCAGAATTTTTTGAAGAGGCACTTCAGACAGGGTCACAGAGACCGCATTTATCTGAAGCACACAATTGATCAACGGTCAGGAAGGTCTCATAGGCCGATGCTGTCTCCAGAATCCCTCCAGATAAGTTGTCATCTTATCTGGGAAGTCGTTGGATGTTTATTAAAATTATTATCTAGTTCCATATTCCAGTGCGGCTTAATAACAGTCGCTTTGAAGTACTTGAAGATTGTCGCAGATCAAGATTAAAACCAAAATCTTTCTTTATCTTTTCTTATACTCAATTAAAGAAAAAAAACAGAGCATCATTTCCATGATTTTCGTTACCTTTGAAACATCTGAACAGAAAATTATCACTAACTTTCGTACCCAATTTAGATGTTTTCTCTGATCCATTAAGGAAACTCAGATGCTATAAGTTCCACATCATCTTACAGAAATTACCACCAAATGTAACATCTTGTTGGAATTCGAAATGTCTGTAGATGTCAATCAATACTTCCAAGCATTCTATCTCAGACCAAAGCCCTCAGAAGAATATTAGGAGTTAAATGGCAGGACAGGATTAGAAAGGAAACTATGAGAAATTACTTGAGTGCCATATGAGGATGAGATCATGATGAGGGGTAGGTGAAGATGGTTTGATCATGCTCTTCGCACTCCCCAAGAGAGATTAGTTCACCAAACATTCAACTGGGCCCAAAAGGCACTAGAAGAGTTGGAAGACCCAGACCTACGTGGCTGAGGACTATGAAGCGTGAAGTAAGAGATGACGAATAGAGAAGTATTGATTTAAAAGCTCAAGATAGAGACGACTGGCGAAATCAAACTGAGGCTCTTTGCGTCTTTGGGCGTAGGGTAGGGGGAAATGTTGATTCTATTTGGCCTTTCTATATCTTCCTGTTTCGTACTATAGTCCATTTCTTTTATCGAGGCAGATTTGCACCGACTTGCAGCGGTGCCCTTTTAGCTCGGAAACTCAGGAAACTTTTCCGAGCTAAAAGGGCACCGCTGCGAGTCGGTGAAAATCTGCATCGCTAAAAGAAATTGACTATAGGAAGGTGTTTGACATGGCACGAAAGATTCAGGTAACTGACGCAGATATTGTGGGAAGGTTCGACGTGCTACAAACTTGTCGCTTTTGAAAATCAGGATGATCGTTTCAGGTGATCCAGACGGGGATTTTCTTTTGCACACAGATCTCCTTAGAATTATTCCATACAACCTCAAGTACTTTACTAACTAGCTCGGATCTTTTTAGTCTTTTAATAATATCTTGAATAATTTTATTACAGGTGTGAACATTTTGTACAACCTCTTCCGAATTACATAATAGAATCCCGTAATTTCGGACGTTCATGATTAATGTAAATGATTTTTAGATTGGGCAGATTGACATAAATCCCCTAATATTGTAAATTTATTTCTTATCTTTAATTATGTTATCTATTCTTATTTTTTGTTTTCTATCTATCTGGTGTAGTTTATTATTTATTTTTAAGTTTTCTTTTTGCTGAAATGGTACCTTCTTTATTCCTTAGGTTTGTTGCACTCTGCTTTTCCAGCTAGGGTTACAATTTTTTTATAATAATAATAATAATAATAATAATAATCCACTTTGGAGATGGATAACTCATTTCAAAGATTTTGTTGACTAGTACTTTAATATCTGCCTTTGGTGACTGAGCTTCAGTATAATATGTGACTTTTCATGGGGTGCATTATCCGCATTTTCAAGCTTAATTAGTTGACAGATGTACTGTATACTAGAGTAAGGTGCAAACTAATATCGACAAAAGGACTGGATTTGATCATCTCGATAACGTATATTAACCATTCACAATATTTCTCAAAATTCTATAAAAACGACTTTATTTCAAGCTGATAGAATTTCCTTCCCAAGAAAATATGAATTCAACTATAATTCCCGGACTATAGAATATTAAGTTGTATTCTCATTTTAAAAATTGAATCTTTTATTATTATTATTATTATTATTATTATTATTATTATTATTATTATTATTATTATTTGCTAAGCTACAACCCTAGCTGGAAAAGCAAAATGCTATAAGCCCAGGGGCCCCAACAGGGAAAATAGCCCAGTAAGGAAAGGAAAGAAGGAAAAATAAAATATTTTAAGAAGAGTAACATTAAAATAAATATTTCCTATATAAACTATGAAAACTTTAACAAAACAAGAGGAAGAGAAATTAAATAGAATAGTGTGCCTGATTGTACCCTCAAGCAAGAGAACTCTAACCCAAGACAGTGGAAGACCATGGTACAGAGGCTATGGCACTACCCAAGACTAGAGAACAATGGTTTGATTTTGGAGTGTCCTTCTCCTAGAAGAGCTGCTTACCATAGCTAAAGAGTCTCTTCTACCCTTACAAAGAGGAAAGTAGCCACAGAACAAATACAGTGCAGTAGTTAACCCCTTGAGCGAAGAAGAATTGTTTAGTAACCTCAGTGTTGTCAGGTGTGTGAGGACAGAGGAGAATCTGTTAAGAATAGGCCAGACTATTCGGCGTATGTGTAGGCAAAGAGAAAGAACCGTAACCAAAGAGAAGGATCCAACGTAGTACTGTCTGGCCAGTCAAAGGACCCCATAACTCTCTGGCGGTAGTATTTCAACGGGCGGCTGGTGCCTTGGCCAACCTACTACCTCATTATTATTATTATTATTATTATTTGCTAAGTTACAACCCTGGTTGGAAAAGCAGGATGCTATAAGCCCAAGGGCTCCAGCAGGGAAAATAGGAATTAAACTACATAAATAGGTATATAAAAGAAACTATCCACTGCCACAAGTATTTCAACAGTACACACAAGAGGACGTGACTTGACAGGCGTCACAAGTCTGCTCGAGCGAAAGATGAACGAAAGAGATAGATCAACACTCTTCTACTAATCAAAATTTTGATTTTAGAAAATCAAATCGCGAGATCACCTTACAACGAGGAGAATCATAAGAAAAAATTAACTCGCTAAGAATTAATTTCAGTTTTTTTTTTCTATAAAACGTACCGAATATGGCAAATAACACAAAGTATAGAGAGGAGTTAATGACATAGTTATTAACTGAACAAAATGCCTAACTCTATTCAATCATATTTACAAGTAAAACAAAAGCAGCACCCCTGTTAGGAGTGAAACATGTTAAACAGGGTAGGAGAAAGAGTAGGCATCTTAAGGAAAGTCTATTTCAATCATCACTCGGTTTAATCCAATTTACCCGGCTCACTCACTTTACTGCCCATAATTTAGCCTTTTTGTTGATTATTGCCTGAGCATTTTAGAAAGGCAATGACAATTTTTCATTGAGACATACAGGTCTTGAAGTGTCATAAAGCCAAACCACTGCACCCTGAAGAGGCTCGTGCTGTCAGTTTACCCTAAGCGATGCATTGTAGGCAGTACTAAAAGCTCTTTGGTGCTCTCATTTTTTAGCCTTCTACTATATCCCTGTTCACACTTACCCTCTTCATGTTGCCGTCCAACCTCTTCAACTTCTACTTTATGCTACAGCTTAGCTTTCCTCAATTTTCACATGGGCGCCAGAGGGCCTCCCAGTGCCGCCTATTATGGGTTAAATTCATAAATTGAATCTAAACCACCATGACTCACATTGGGTAACAGAAAAGGACGCTTCCATAGGGCGATCCTTACACTAAGAGTGGGCTATCTTGCACAAAAAGATGCTTTAAATTTATGTTTTACTGTGAAAAGTATTTTTCATTGCTTGTAAACTTCCCAGCTTTTAATTACGTTTTATTTAGACATGTTCATAACATTATTTTATTTTATAAAATCAAAGTTTCCATTTAAAACAAAGCTTTGTTGTTAGAATAAACATCTTTGTAATTGGTAATATTGATTATCATCATCACATATTTCATTAATACCACAAAAAAAAAAAAATCTCGGAAGAACAATACAAGTAAAAGCTTATTAAAATGCTTTAATCTCTCAATTAGGGTATCAATATATTGTATGCAAAAAGATCTCCAAAAATTCACATGATGCAATGTTTAAAAAAAAAAAAAAAACATTATTTATGATGCCCAATGCCCTCATTGTAAAACCAGTGTTTCGGGATCGACCGAATCATCCTTAAAAATGTGCACATTGGTCGGGGCGTTGACGTTTGCAGAAGCCTGTGATTCAGCTGCGCTTTCTATAGTGGAAGCTCCCCTGGATAGAAGAAGAAAAGAAAAGGAACGAAATAAAATAACATTATTTAAATATCTGCGAGTTCTGTGATGGTTCGTTTCCTGAAAGGAAAACTTTAAAGGTTATTTTGTGAATTAATCTATTCAGCTCATAATAGCTAACTAAATATTTGTACATGGATGATGTTTTGGCTCGCAGTGATTTTACCCTCAATGCTGGTTGAAAGATTTGTTTCCAATACAATATTACTCCATAAGTGTCGCTGAATAACATTTCAGCGCCACGTGATTTTTTCCATAGGTTCTAGTCTGTTACTATGCATAAAAAGAGCCTCCGTATGGTATGGGTTTCCTAGTTCCCCCGCTACTTTGTAGGCTTCTTTCGCCGTCACAGGATGTCCAAATACAAAGCAGCTCAACTCAAACTCGCTAATTGTGGGAGTAGCCTATACGTGTTCTTCTTCTTCGTTGAGCAGCTGTTTATCCATTGCATTTCCTTTCAGATCATTTGCCTTCGGGTGTGGGGGATGGGCATGGCTGGGGGTACTCGTGATCAATAAGAACGATACTTCTTAAAAGAATGACATCAAAGGGGGTCCATTTAACGGTTGCAGGAGGCGTCGTCGCGAGAGTTCATCGGGTACGTTTAGGTTCAAAGGATCCTGCGAAATGGCTGATTATAACCGATGGTCTAAAATCGATTAAAATCTTCCTTGAAGCTTTTCCTTTCTTTGTTAGTTTTTAATACACTACACACATGTCCGTGTTTTTCATTATTTATTTTTCTTTCTTGTAACTTGTCATAGTAGCTTATTAAATAGTTCTTTCATCTTTTAAACTGCGCTACGATGGCTTGATTTTTTTTAGGAAATTCTTGTTTTTACTCGATAAAAAAGATAAAATTTAATAAATAATAAAAACTGAAATTATATGACTATGATCCTAGTTTCTAGAAAGATCTAATGGATGAGGACAATTAATAGGAAGAAACGTACATAGTATGAACAAAAGTAAAAGGCGTGTTTAATGGACTGCATACTTATAAGAGACCTTATTCGATCACCTAAGAGAGATTATACTTTCAGATCAGCAAAACATTAACAGAAATATGCGTGAGATGGACGAAGTGTAACGATGTAAGAAAGAGAAAAGTTTCCCAAAAATAAGTGAGTAAAAGGACCGTATGGAAGAAATACTTTTATACTTTTTATATATTCATTTCAATATGCTACAAAAACTTCTATGATATTTACCCTCCCTGGTTACGGGCCCATTCGGTCAACTGTGCAGGATCAGCCCCTTTGCCCGGAAACCCTGCAGGAAGCCCTTCGCTCATCGGGTAGCAGATGCAAGTAGACATGACTCCGAAGGGCGGCATCGTCTCCTCCGTATCTCTCTTCTCGACTGTGTGAACTCTGGCACCAGTGACTTTCAATCCGCTGCAGCAGAGACCTAGGCCTACTGTCAGCAGCAGAGTTACGGGAAAAGCTGTAACAGAGAGAATACGAAATCTGGTCATTTTTTATTTCTGTTATTGTTATTCTGGTAATCGCTAAATAAAAAAGTTATGGGAAGATCTGGGATTAAAAAAAAAAGCTTTGAATATTTTTTTTCTTAATGTTATTTGTAATAATACTTACTGTATTATCATTAACATATGTACTACTAGAAAAAAAAAAATAAGATATGTAACAGGAAAAAAAAAATATTTATAAATACCATTGAATCCTTTGATTTCTAGTACAGCTAATGCTTCTGTTTTAAATAATATTAGAAAAGTTACACGAAGATATTTAACTGATAGGTAACTTATGTTTAAATTTCTTTTTAACATTTTAGTTTGAATTACAAATTACAGGAATACCTGTCATAGTGAAAATAATCTTAAAATAATCATTTATACTATTTCTATTGTTATAATAATTATTAATGTTTTCTAAACTGACACTAGAATAGTTAGTTACAAGAAGATCTGTTTTAGAAAGGAAAAGTATCAAGTATTTTTATACTGTCTCAGTTATCATAACTACCATTTTAATACCAACTAATGATAGACAGTGACCCGCAGATATTTTATGAAAAATATATATTACTTTTATTATATTTGTTATCATAGACACCGTCCTTATTTATTCTAGATACTCATGAGAAGCCTTAATAGAATTTGTAAAAAAGAAAAAATATTAATATTTTAGTCTTGAAAAATTATCCGATGTTGTTCACCAAACTTCAGCTAGCACAGCAACATAGAAATCTGTTATAATTATTTTTTCTGTCATTTTGGTTTTCTTTATAGCTACTATTTTCAATCCTTCCCAAAACGAATTTAGAGGATAAGCCTAATCTGTTTGAGGTCACCGTATCTATGTTTATTCTTTCATTAATTATTTTATCACTATTATAGTTCTTATAATTATTGCTATCTTTATTTCAGCTAGCAACAGAATCACCATTTTTTTCCTAGTGTTGTGGGTGCGCTATTATTTAGCTCGCGAGAATGATATCTGAATATGAGTGATCTTAGTATCACATACGGTAGAAACACGAGTGGTATGTCTAAGAAAGGAGAGAAAAAGATGAGTTATGTGTGTGAGACGAAATGAGACTGAGATGAATTATATGTGTGAGAGAAGAATGGAGACAGATAAGTCTAACATCTTAATTTCTTAGTTGTTTTCCTATAATTATTATCATTATTATTACTTGCTAAGCTACAACCCTAGTTGGAAAAGCAAGATGCTATAAGCCCAGGAGCCCCAACAGGGGAAATAGCCCAGTAAGGCAAGGAAACAAGAAAAATAAAATTTCAAGAACAGTAATAACATTAAAATAAATAATTTCTCTATAAACTATAAAAACTTTAACAAAAAAAGGAAGAGAAATTAGATAGAATAGCGTGCCCGAGTGTACCCTCAAGTAAGAGAACTCTACCCCAAGACAGTGGGAGACCATAGTACAGAGGCTATGGCACTACCCAAGACTAGAGAACAATGGTTTGATTTTAGTGTTCTTCCTCTAGAGGAGTTGCTTGACAAAAATGAGTTTGTCTTATTTGCCTTCAATTGTGAAAAATATATTCTTATCATCGATCCAAACTCTATAAGCATCCTAAACAAGAAACTGAGCTGTCTTGTCATAACGTTGAATTAACCATCTGCGTATCATATTCTTCATTTTTTCGTTATTTTACAAAAAAAATGGGACAAAAAACTTGGGCTAGGATAGTTTTATTTTCCAAAGATTTAGGCTCCAGAATTATTCTAAACAGATAAGAATTATATACATATATATATATATATATATATATATATACACATATATATATATATATATATATATATATATGTGTGTGTATATATATATATATATATATATATATATATATGTGTGTGTGTATATATATATATGTATATATATACATATGTATATATATATATATATATATATATATATATATATATATATATATATATATATTTATATATATATATACATGTATATGTAAATAAATAAATAAATATAAAGTATATATATGTATATATATACATATGTATATATATGCATATATAAATGAATATATATATATATATATATATATATATATATATATATATATATATATATATATAAAATCATGTCACACTCAGGGAGTAATCATACCCTGGTGACAGGGAGTACCCGGAGAGGTTCACTCGGAAGCCACAGTCCAACAAATTGCCGAACCAGCTGGTTGTAGCTAGGAAAGGGGAAGGGGTGGGCATCTAAAGATAAAAATATCAGTTTTGTCAATTTTGACGGCTCGGGTATAATAATATATATATATATATATATATATATATATATATGTGTGTGTGTGTGTGTGTGTATGTATATATCTATATATATATATATATATATATATATATATATATATATATATATATATATGAACAAACTGTGTCTCCGGCTTTTATTCCTGATGCCTGTTGGTCTTACTAGAATTAGAATGGCCTTTCAGGGGTCACTTGCCTTAGTTAGATAGGCACTGCACATCACAAGGAACTGACTATCCTTTGATATATCTAGCCAATGAATCCTCTATGGATTAAATCAGGCATGGAAAGAGAAGATGACAGAATGGCCCCCAGTCCCGGGCGTAGCGGGGAGTTAAGAATCTCCCGGTTTATAAAAACTAAGGAAAAAATAAAAATAGGTTATTGGAATGTTGGAGCCATGAATCAGGTTGGGAAGTTATAGCAAGTGGAGAGTGAATTTATGAAATATAGTTTGGATATCTTGGCCCTAAGAGAAACACGTTGTAAGGGGATTGGTAGGGAAACTTTAGACCAAGGGAAAATATAAATCTACTCAGGAAGATCTGATGGAGTTAGAAGAGAAGGGGTAGGAATGATGATGACACCAAGAGCAGAAAAGGCATTAACCGAGTGGAGAGCTGTAAATAGTAGATTGTTACTAGCTAAGTTCAAATCAAAGCAGTGCAATATGAGTATTACAGTTTACTATGCCCCAACAAATGATCCCCCTGAAGAAAGGGAAGATGAATACTATGAAGAGCTACAGAGGGTAATAGATGAGATCCCTGAGAGAGATATGAAAATTGTGATTGGCGGCTTCAATGCTAAAGTTGGAAGAAATAATCAAAGGATAGAGAATGTGATGGGTATCGAGGGTTTTAGCGAAGTTGTAAATGAAAATGGAGCACATTACATAAGTTTCTGTTCAGCAAACAATCTTGTCATTGGAGGTACTCTTTTTCAACACAAGAACATCCACAAATATACATGAACTTCACCCTGTGGGAATTACAAAAATCAGATAGATCGCATTGCCATTAATTAAGAGAGAAGAAGGACTCTGAGAAATGTGAAAAGTTATAGAAGTGCAGATATTTGTAGTGATCACCAATTCCTCATTGCCACACTGAAATTAAAACTGAAGACACTCAAGAGAAAGATATATAGAATACCTAGGTTTGATACAACTGAGCTATTAGAAGAAAAGCACAGAGAAACATTTGCAATTGAATGTAGGAATCGATTTGCAGTCTTAGAGACTTTAAGAGACGAAGAATAGATAATTAATGAAGAATTGTGTGATATTAGTAACATATATCAGTCAGTTAGTAGTGAAGTCTTCGGACACGTATTTACAAGGAGAAAGCCATGAATATCAAATGATACTTGGGATACTATAAAAAGGAGACGAAGACAGAAATTGATTGTTGAAAGTTTTCGAGGAAGTGATGAAAATTTCAAGGTAGAGCGTGCTAAGTATTCCAGTATTGACCGTGAAGACAAAAGAAACGCTAGGAATGACTAGAAAGAATATTTAGACAGTAAAGCAGATGAGGCTGACAAAGTTATGAATTCAGGAAGTGGCTATGGTGTAAGAATTGCTCATAGAATTATTAATGAAATCTTGACTGGGGCAAAGAAGAAGAAACATATACCCATCAAAAAGAGAGACGGCTCTGTTATAGCAACAGAAGATGAAGAAAGACAACATTGGATGGAACACTTTAGTGAGGTTATGAATAGGACATATGAAGGGAATAATTTGATTGATATACCTGAAGCTGATGAAGACCTTGATGCACCTATGAATGAATTCAGTGTGTTTGAAGTCGAAGCTATCCTAAAATAACTAAAGAGATGGAAAGCCCTGGGATATGATGGAATAACTGCCGAGCTGATGTTGGCCCAAAATAAAGTGACTCCCACACTACTTACAAGATTATTTATTAAAATGGGGCATGAAGAGGCAAAACCTGATCAATGGGAGTTAGGAGTGTTGGTGAAAATAGCGAAAAAAGGAGACCTGACTGATTGCAATAATTACAGAGGCATAACACTTACGGCAGTTGTTATGAAAATATGTAGTACGATTATTCTAAAGAGACTGGAGAGAAAGGTTAATGAAAAGCTGAGAGATGAACAAGCTTAATTTAGAAAAGGTAGAAGTTGCACTGACCAAATTTTCATTTTGAGCCATGTTGTACAGCAATCCGTAGAATATAGAAATCCACTTTTGATGGCATTTGTGGATTATGAAAAAGCCTTTGATAGTGTGCACCGGCCAATTTTGTAGAGAGTCCTACGCTATTATAGAATTCCTCTTGAATATGTAAATTTGATTAAGTCTGTTCATGAGCATAGCAAGTGCAAAGTTAATGTTAATGGAGTCTTATCAAATGAATTTCCAGTGAACAACGGAGTACACCAAGGGAATATGTAGTCACCTATGTTGTTTATTATCCTCATGGATTTTGTAATACGTAAAACAGTCAGAGATGGTGGAGAAGGATTGGCGATAGGAATTTAGCAGACCTAGAGTATGCTGATGATGCTGTCTTAGTTAGCAAAACACTACAGGATTTGCAATGCTTGCTTACCAGAATGCATGAAATATCACACGAGGTTAGGCTGAAGATAAATAGAAGAAAGACAGAGATGATGAGAACGGAGTATGCAATGGAAGATAAAATATCATTGGAAGGAGAAAGGATTAATGAGGTAGAATCATTCAATTATTTAAGAACTATGATCTCCAATACAGTGTCTTTAGAATTAGAGTTTAGTGAGATGTTGAAAAAAGCAAATCAGACAATGGCTAGGTTAGGAAAAACTGGGAAATCAAATCGCCAGAAATTACATATAAAAATCAGACTGTAACAGTTTAGTGAGATCGGTGTTACTCTATGGACATGAGTCGTGGTATGACAATGATACAATCACCAATAGATTTAGTAGATTTGAGAATAATGCCCTCAAAAGGATATTAGGAGTTAAATGGCCGGACAGGATTAGAAATGGGACTAAAAGAAAGATTACTCGAGTGCCATATGCGGACGAGATCATGATGAAGGGTAGATGGAGACGGTTTGGGCACGCTCTTCGCACTCCCCAGGAGAGATTGGTTCACCAACGTTCAGCTGGGCTCTACAAGGCACTAGAAGAATTGGAAGAGCCAGGCCTACATGACTGAGAACTATGGGGCGCGAAGTAGGAGATGATGAATGGAGAATTGAATAGAAAGCTAAAGATAGAGACGACTGGCGAAATCTAACCGAGGCCCTTTGCGTCAATAGGCGTAGGAGATGATGATGATATATATATATATATATATATATATATATATATATATATATATATATATATAGAGAGAGAGAGAGAGAGAGAGAGAGAGAGAGAGAGAGAGAGAGAGAGAGAGAGAAACCAATAGTACATATATATTACAGGGCAAGAATTTTTAAAGGTTGAAATGAAAAGAGAGTTACTGATGATAAAGCAAATAGAAGCATAATTGTGGCCATCAGTAAAATACTAACGTTACAATAGGAACCTTTTTCATTGTTATAATGGTAAGTAATATTCGTGTACTTTACACGTAACATTTTAGATTAACCACTTATACCACTACTACTTGCACTACTTAATTTACTTTTGAAACAAAAAATTGATATATTTTTAAACGGCAGTTATGCCTACATAAAAAGATTGGCTTTCAGAAATAGTGTATAGGTCATTTGCATTTTCATTGTTTAGAAAATATACAAGTACTCAAATATTCATAAGTAAATATATTTTGTAAGAACCACACGATTACACACACACAAGCATATGTGCGTTCGTGCGCGCTCTCAAGTGAACGTTCTCAAGCATTCCGATCCCACGATATGACTTGAATAGCGACAAACAATCCTCTTGAGGACTATCAGTCAGGATACTCCAGTCACCAGAGGGTCCTTCTGGATCCTGTATCTTATCGCTGTATACAAGCATGTTCCGATAAATACATCACGTACGCCTATTCAGTAAATAAACCGTCACCTGATGGTCCGAGGGTCATATCCGGGTGATGGACTCTGTCCACCCATAATTATCTTTTTTCGGTTCGGTTTATCAGTTTCTTAGGACTACTGGCTCGAGGACTGGGTCTTTTGTTCTCATTAACGCCTGCTTTCGGGAATTTTCCATCACTCGTATCCGTATGGGAGTTTATTTTTATGGAAATTTCTTTTCTAAACTGACTGTGTGTGTGTGTG
>NC_090739.1:75445562-75448062 GCF_036898095.1 Palaemon carinicauda
TAATAGACCGTAAGTTTCTGTCCAACAATTTAAGATGAGAATCATCAGCTGAACATCAGACAGGAGAACAATACTCAAAACAAGGTAGAATGAAAGAATTAAAACACTTCTTCAGAATAGATTGATCACCGAAAATCTTGTAAGACTTTCTCAATAAGCCAATTTTTTGTGCAATTGAAGAAGACACAGTCCTAATGTGTTTCTCAAAAGTAAATTTTCTGTCGAGAATCACACCTAAAATTTTAAAAGAGTCATACAAAGTTAAAGAAACATTATCAATGTTGAGATCAAGATGTTGAGGAGCCACTGTTCTTGACCTACTTACAATCATACTTTGAGTTTTGTTAGGATTCAACTTCATACCCCACAATTTTCACCCTGCACTGATTTTAGCTAAATCTCTATTAAGGGATTCACCAACCCCAGATCTATATTCAGGGAATGGAATTGATGCAAAAAGAGAGTAGCATCATCTGCATATGCAACAAGCTTGTTTTCTAGGCCAAACCACATGTCATGTGTATATAGTATGAAAAGTAATGGGCCAAGAACACTACCCTGTGGAACACCGGATATCACATTCCTATACTCACTATGGTGCCCATCAACAACAACTCTTTGAGATCTATTACTCAAAAACTTAATAATAATGCTAAGAAACGACCCACCCACTCCCAACTGTTTCAGTTTGAAAACAAGGGCCGCATGATTAACACGGTCAAGGGCAGCACTAAAATCAAGGCCAATAATACGAACTTCCTGACCACAATCAAGGGATTTCTGTACAGCATTGGAGATTGTAAGAAGGGCATCCCATGCGCCAAGGCCTTTACGAAAACCAAATTGCAAACTAGGGAGTAGGTGATTACCTTCAGCAAACCTATTAAGACGTTTTTCCAGAAGATGTTCAAAATCTTAAGATATGGGAGTTATGGAAATTGGGCGGTAATAGATTGGACTTGAGCTACCACAAACACATTTACATAGAGGAGTAACATTACTAATTCTCCAACAAGTGCTAAAAGCTCCTCTTCTTGCTAACTTGCGCAAAATAACAGATAACTTTAGAGCTAAGAAATCTGCTGTCTTTATAAAAAATAAAGGAAAAATACCATTTGGGTCTACACCTCCATAAGCATCAAGGTCCATCAACAGAGCTTTAATCTCACGAGATCGAAAAGCTAACCATACAATTGATGTTCATCATTGCAGATGTTACCTTCACACTAACCTGAACATATTTCATGAAGGCACACGACACACTGGTAGACGTATCCAGACAGCAACTCATTTAGAGAGATGACCCTATAGCCCACATTATCCCTAAGGCAGCAACAAGCTCCACGCTGAGACTAGAAATCTCCTGCCTCCTTCAGGAATTTCTCAAAGTGTATGAAGGTAACTCCAGCTGGACCTTATGTTACCTATAAAACACAACATCAAACATATCGTCTCAGAGGGACCACTAGCGCACACACATTTCAGATGCCTGGTTCCAGACAAATTAGCCCATGCAAAGCAATTATTCCAGGACATGGTACAGGAGGAAATCTGCCAGAAAGCCTTCAGGGGGGGGGGCCTCGCCCCTCCAAAGGGTATCTAAAGGAGATAGTACTTGGTAGCCCTGCAGGGATTACCGGCGACTTAACATTCAAACAGTACCAGACATGTTCTCCCTACCTATCATAGCAAACAAACTAACCAGCTAGAAAGGGGCAAGAATATTCTTGAAAATCCGTCTCCTGAAGGTGTATTCTCAAGTCCAGGTAGCAAATGAGAACACAGAAATCATAACCTACATCAGGACATATAGTCTTAATATAGCTGTTTCAGCCTTCAAAATCCAGGTGCCATCTTTGATCACCTTATGGACATGATCCACGGAAAATTACCCCGTTTCACTGTATATTGTTGATGACATCCTGATTTTCAGCGCCAACTTTAAAACAAATCTTCGAGAAGCTCAGAGAAAACAGACTTATTGTCCAACAAGATAAGTGCGGATAGGCAAAAAATATGGTAGAAATTCTTGATCATCAAATAAGTCCCAAAAATGTTAAATCCCTCCCAATGAAGGTTCATGCCATTGCCAATATTCCAAGGCCAGGAAACATTAAAGGACTGCAAGAGTTGGCTGATATGATCAATATCTATCACAGTTTTATACCCAACCTGGGTAGAGTTTGGTCTCTCTTATACAAAAGCTTAAAAAGAAAACCCAAAAGTGGTCAGATAAGCAAGAAACAGTATTTCAATGATCCAAAAGAACCCTTAGTTCTACTGCAAAACTAGCATTTCTTCTTGCCAATAGGATGCAGTAGCACGAGATATGGGCAATAGCTGCAGACCACCACCATTTTTCAGCAAGAAGTTGTCTGTATGGAACCACAAATACTCCACTTTCGACAGAGAACTATTGACAGTTCACCATACCATTAGACATCAAACACATGCTCGAGGGATGGCAATTTGTTGGGAAAATGGACCATCAGCCCTTGAT
>NC_090739.1:75455562-75558062 GCF_036898095.1 Palaemon carinicauda
GATTTATTTAAAAAATCATCGACAAAACTCCTAAGAAAATCAACAAAACTGTGACAAGAATGTATAGTATAATGTGTTTCAAGTGTTATTGATGAAGTTCTCTCTCTCTCTCTCTCTCTCTCTCTCTCTCTCTCTCTCTCTCTCTCTCTCGAACCCCGGAACAAAGAACCAATTTCCAGCCATAAAATATATATGAATAATCTACGGGTTTCTTACTCTCTTGTTGGAGATAGATTAAAAATGAAGTTTTTATCTCGTAAGCAGTATAGGTTTTGTCTTCAAGTTGTTCTTAATATCCGGTAAATGAAATATCACATATACAGACATACAAAGAAAAGACTACGAAATTTTAATAGATGATGATGTTGATGGTTTACTATTCCTGGCTTGAAATAGAAAAGGAGAATAACAACTAATTATCCAGAAATGAGATAGATGGTGGTGGCGGCGTTGGCAGCTGCTGCCTCGCTGTGTTGCTAGGGTTATCCTTTTAACTGTCATAGGAGGAGTAGGAGAGTAGGAGCCCACCACCGCTCCTTTACCACCAACGGACATTGAGGGACCTCCATTGGCTAGGTCTTTGAGTGGGTTACACTAAAAATGTGCCGCTTCAAAATCAGGCTATTATGCTCGAGAGAGAGAGAGAGAGAGAGAGAGAGAGAGAGAGAGAGAGAGAGAGAGAGAGAGATAATGCCAAATATGAGCTTTAGGCAACATTGAACTTGCTATGTTGCAAGAGAAGCCTCATAGCGTTCGTTCCCTATGACCCCATGCTAAAGTACCCTCGAGGTACTTGGGATGGATGACGAAGCGTCGTCTGTCCATTCGTTCGTTCGTTCGTTCAGATTACCCGGCACATACAAGAGCGCCAAGTATCTCGAGGACTTAGGCATGGGGTCATAGGGAACGAACGGACGCTATGAGGCTTCGCTGGGCACACATTAAACCCCATTAGCCTGTATGTGCGTCTTCCTGTCTGTCGGGGGATCTGTTGGTTTGAGGTGACGTCATTGCGTAAACACTTTGGTCTGGGTCTAATCTTTCACGCTTTTTGATGAAATATAATGGCTTGGTTTATTCATAGGCGAAAACAAAAAGCGACAGGAGATTAATGCTCATAACAGATATGCATCAGTCCTGCGGCACTTGTGTGGTGTTATCTTGCTAATGCTGATGTTATTTGCTGTTCGACTGACAAAACAGAAAGAGCCAACAGCAAATAAGACCTGATGAACTTGAAGAAATCATTGACCTCACCGTTTATGATCTTTGTGTTGACTTTTAACCTTTTGACCCCCAAAATTTAATTACCGTATCAGTCAAGTTCTTACACTTTTATCTGTGAAAAAACCCATAAACAGACTACTTATATTTCGGTCTAATTCATAAACAAGCTGAGCGTGGTATCTGAAAACGGCGTCTATGAACATCAAGTTACTTATCAACTAACCAATAAAATCATCAGATGTCGGTTTATAGAATACGATAAGAATGGCTCGCTGAGCGATACACAATCTTCAAATAAGTCCAAGTTTTGTGTGTATATTCTTTCTTGGATGGGTTTATATCCTGGTTGGCAAACTTCATCTTCTGATTCAACTAAACGTATTTAATCATTCTTGTCGACAGCCGGCTTTTAACCTGTATTAACCTATAAGAAAGAAGTAGAGAAATAAAAGATAGTTGTCGTTCCGTTTAAATAATAACAAACTTTTGAGCATGTTCAAGCTACAAGTGTTATGAATATGGTTTTTTTTCTTCTATCCATTTCATTACACTTCCTTTGTCGAGGAAATATTTGTAACACATAGGATTCTGTAAAATTTCCCAGCGTTGACTGTCTTGTAAACATCGAAAAATTCCCGTTTCCTATTTCCATCGTATGTAAGATAAAGTTACAACAAGTCTTGGGCTAACGATTCCCACAAGTGTCCTCCGCTTTAACCTCTACCCTTAGAACTATTAATCTTAAGGTTTTAGTCCTAACGCCTCACTTAGGCCAACCATTCAAAATTTTCAAGTAAATCATTAGCCTTGACTCTCTCTAGCCTACTTGGGGCCCCAATTCACCAAGATCTTCAATTTCCCTGATCTTGCGCAAGGACTCTTTTTCTCTTTTCTTCCTGTGATTATATAGTCTAAATTCTAGACATCTAAACATGCGTTTCATTAAAATCCATATCTTCATTTATAACCGTAAAAGCTCTAAAATTTACAAAGTTTCTTTGAGAAGTGAATTCGTGATAGGGCAATAATATAATTCCGTCATAAATGCGTAAATTTCCAAGATAATTTTTTTTTCATGTCTCTGTTTAGTAAACGCTTAAGTTTAGGGGGAAGGAATTCCAGTCCTCGGAATTGCATATATATATATATATATATATATATATATATATATATATATATATATATATATATATATATATATATTATAACGGCTGGAGAATTACAAAAAAAAAGAATTATAATTTATGGAAAATTATACAATCACATGCTTCACTGGAAATTGATTTATAAAAATATTTAATTTTGATAATTAATGAAAAACTTTAACACTCTAATGAACATACAATACTGAAATTTACATATATGTAACTGTTACGCTAAAGTCTTTTGGTTCACGCAAGATTACAAAATGGTTAAGCAAATATTTTAATGCACTTCACTGTTTAACCTAAATCTCATAGGGCAGGTTACAAAAATTTATGTTAAAATGTACTTACATTAACACACTACACTTGAAGTAACATCCAATAATTTCACCACCGTTTGAACAACACTATACACCATATACATTGGATGAAAATCACTTATTCACGTTTGAGGACGCACACTTGAGGGGAGAGAGGGCAGGCGGATGTTGGCTCTTTCAAAGGGATGGGCTGAGTCTCTTCTGCTGCTTATGCATTGCTAGGTCCTATATATATTGACTTAATTCGACTAGAAAATTATAGTAGATCATTCTCGTAGTGTGGGAGGCATGGCACTAGCGTCGTAAGGTTACTAACGTAGTAAATTGAATAAGGGTACTAACCTTGCTTGCGAGGCGACCCTCTCTCAGCTAACTCTGCCCACCTTCCTAGTAGCAATAAAAAAAGAGTAAATCTAATTCGAGAATTTTCAAGCACTTTCAAGCCCTGTAGGAACATAAAAAATGACATAACCCCTCGTGCTCATACCTCATGTGCATCATACAGCATACCTAAACGAGGTTATATAAGACTTTGTAACAAATCTATGCGAAATAAAAAGTTAATTCTTAAAAATAACAAATTTATATGTACTGAATTGAATTAAAATACAATTAAATGAATGATGAAAGTCATATATAATTTACATACATTACTTAAACCTATATAAGTGGAACTTACCTTACGAGCTGGCTATACATCTCTTAAAAACACAAAGGAAATACATGAATAAAATATTTAGTCTATGCTAGACCAGCTTCGTAAGAATATATATATATATATATATATATATATATATATATATATATATATATATATATATATATATATATATATATATATACATATGAAGACCTTGATGTGCCCTATGAAGACCTTGATGTGACCATGAAGACCTTGATGTGCCCAGAGAAGACCTTGATTTGCCCATGATTGAATTCAGTATGTTTAAAGTCGAAGCTATCCTAAAAAAGCTAAAGAGATGGAAAGCCCCGGGATACGATGGAATAACTGGCAAGATGATACCGGTCGAAAATGAAGTGACTTCCAGACTATTTACTAGATTATTATGTAGAATGTGGCATGAAGAGGCAAAAACTCATGAATGGGAGTTCGAAGTGTTGGTGAAAATAAAAAAAAAAAAAAAAAAAAAAAAAGGAGACCTGACCGATTGCAATAATTACAGGGGCATAACACTTACGTCAGTTGTTATGAAAATATATGGTATGCTTATTCTAAAGAGACTGGAGAGAAAGGTTAATGAAAAGCTGAAAGATGAACAAGCAGGATTTGGAAAAGGTATTAGTTTCACTGACCAAATTTTCATTTTGAGACATGTTGTACAGTAATGCGTAGAATATAGAAATCCACCTTTGATGGCATTTGTGGATTATGAAAAAGCCTTTGGTAGTGTGCACCGGACAATTTTGTGGAGAGTCCTGCGTTATTATGGAATTCCTCTTAAATATGTAAATTTGATTAAGTCTGTTCATGAGCACAGCAAGTGCAAAGTTAATGTTAATGGATTCTTATCAAATGAATTTTCAGTGAACAGCGGAGTACTCCAAGGGAATATCTTGTTTATCCTCCTCATGGATTTTGTAGTGCGTAGAACAGTCAGAGAGGGTGAAGAAGGATTCGACTGAATTGGTGATAGGAATTTAGCAGACCTAGAGTATGCTGATGATGCTGTCCTAGTTAGCAGAACACTACAGGATTTGCAATACTTGCTTACCAGAATGCATAAAATATCACATGAGGTTGGGCTGAAGATAAATAGAAGAAAGATGGAGATGATGAGAACGGAGCATGCAATGGAAGATGAAATATCATTGGAAGGAGAAAGGATTAATGAGGTAGAATCATTTAAGTATTTAGGAATTATGATCTCCAATACAGGGTCTTTAGAATTAGAGTTTAGTGAGAGGTTGAAAAAAAGCAAATCAGACAATGGCTAGGTTAAGTAAAATTTGGAAATCAAATCGCCTGAAATTACATATAAAAATCAGACTATATAACAGTTTAGTGAGATCGGTGTTACTATATGAACACGAGTCATGGTATGACAATGAAACAATCTCCAATAGATTTAGTAGATTTGAGAACAAAGTCCTCAGAAGGATATTGGGAGTAATATGGTAGGACAGGATGAGAAATGAAACTATAAGAGAGATTACTCGAGTACTATATGTGGATGAGATCATGATGAGGGGTAGATGGAGATGGTTTGGGCATGCTCTTCGCACTCAAGAGAGATTAGTTCACCAAACGTTCAGCTGGGCTCCATAAGGCACTACAAGAGTTGGAAGACCCAGCCCTACATGGCTGAGGACTATGAAGTGGAAAGTAGGAGATGATGAATGAATAAGTATTGAATTAAAAGCTCAAGATAGAGACGACTGGCGAAATCTAACCGAGGCCCTTTGCGTTAATAGGCGTAGGAGGAGATGATGATGATGGTGATATATATATATACATATATATATATATATATATATATATATATATATATATATATATATATATATATATATATATATTTAAACATATGTATATGTATATATATACATATATATATATATATATATATATATATATATATATATATATATATATATATATATATATATTACTGAATGTATACATAAACATGACCGGATTAACCCTTAAAGAAAATAAGTAAGCGCTTAGGGCATCAAGATTTATCATTCATGCCCTGTTAAGGTAACTGACAAATTTGCGGACACACCTCTGAATGGCCTCTCAGACCCCAACGCTAGTTCTCGCATTCATCAAATTGTGAAATTTAAACTTTTTGACTATACAGGACAGTCTACGTGGACGTTCTCAAGAAGAGAGTTTTTGACCCTGGTCCCTAAGTACGCCTACAGTAGGCTTACACCTTTAACTTTGTCTCGACATCAGGAAATGAATTTACAACGCATTTGTCACTCAATTAATGGTTTGTTAAGGAGACGTGCACTTTATCAGGTTAGGTTAAGAAATTTTGTTTTAAAGACAAATTTTTGCAATCAGTTTTGCTGATGACTTGATTTTTTAACAGTTCAATGATTCCAGTTTATAAAGGAAACTGACAAGAAAACAAGAAGCCTGTTCTCAATTGCTTTCGGTCGTGGCAAAATGAAATTATGAATATGAATTTTTCAGCCAATAAGACCACTTCTGTATTCTGTATGTAAGCCATTGTTTTAGTAGTATTTGTAACAAAACAATTGTATAAAAATGAAATTCAGGTCCAGACAAAACCTCTACATTGTTTACTTATTTACTATGTATTGTTTTTGGACTTCTGACTTGAGGTTTTCTCTGTTATAAAATCAATAAATATGCACTCAAAATTCTAAACCTTATCTCATAAGACATTTAAAATGATAATGATAGAAATAATGATGATAATGTAATGGTTAAGCATTTGAATGGTAACTAAAATATATATAAGAAATAGAAAAAAATGTTTCTTCTCTGGCTATATAAGAAAGTCCTTAAGCAGCAGCCCATAAACCAGAGGAACCATCTCACCTTATACATTTTTAGCGGGAAATATCTGGCGTCTAATTGTCTGATTTTTTCTCAACTCTGATTGGTGGTTGTATATGACGTCATCCATCATCTTTTTATGAATTTATTTGGGTAAGAGTGAAACATATTTATTGCAGATAAATAAATTATGAATAGAAATACAAATTTCATGGATATAAACTTGAAATGATTATCAATTACTTATACGTAATAAATAGCTAATGGATCTTGTTGAAGGGTGTAATTTACAATAATACGTTATATACGAAGGTATAGCTAATTGAAATTCAGGCCAATACATAGCCTGGCCCTACACATTGCTATTTACTAATGTATTCTGTTTGGACTTCTGAATTGAAGTAGTTTTTTTTGTTATATAATCAGTAAATATGAACTCAAAATTCTCTGCCTTATCTCAAAAAATATTCAAAATGATAATGACTATGATACAAAAACGATGATTACAAAATTTGCATAAAAATATATCATATGCGTTTCTCACTCCTAAAAGTTAAGTGCGATTACTGAATGACAATGTCTAAAATATATAAGAAATTAAAAATATTCTTCTCAGGCTACTATATATATCGATGTATGTATAAAAATGAATTAGGGTGAAAAACCCTTAGTTGGACCGTTTGAATGGAATAACTCGCGTAAATTTAATTCTTCCAGCGTTTGAACAAAATGCCTCGCGTTAATTTATCTCTTTCGCCAACAGCAGCCCATAAATCAGAGGAACTCTCTCACCCTATGCATTTTAGCGGGAAATATCTGGCCTCTCATTGGCTATTTCTTTATCAGCTCTGATTGGTGGTTGTTTGTGACGTCATGCAATTGTATTTTATGAATGAATTTAACTGGTCAGGGGTAGAAAGCTATACTTAATGCAGATAAATTTTAATCTAACAATTAAAATTTTTATAGGATTGAATTTGAAATAATTATTTATTAAGTAATAAATAAATTATAAATCTTGTAAAGGGTATTAGCTAAATAAATTCGTCACATTCAAAGGAATACTTGACTATGTTCTGGCTACGATGATAGATGTGCGTGTGTTCGTCTGTGAAGCTGTATCAAGTGAGGGCAACTACCAATCACAGTTGAGGAAGTTATAGCCAATTAGCTGACTGGAATATCCCGCTAAGAGAGTTCCGGAGTTTTACGAGTTGCTGTTCAAGAGACCTGGACGAATTTTCATAAAATCGCTTTCAAACGAAGGGAATTAGACATATTTTCTTTCTTCAATAAGATGTTTTGATATCCTATGTTAGAGGGGGATATAATGTAATATATTCCGATTACTACTAAATCATTATTTTCACGTCTTTGTGGTGTCATGCTTTTGTTTGCTGGTTTGAGTGAGCTATTATTATTATCAAATCGAGCTTAAAAATATGTATATAACTACGTAACTTTAACAATTGTATTTTGTTTATTAGGATTATACCAGCATATTTCAAATAAATTACTTTGCTACCTTATATGGGAAAGACTTCAAAGCATCTTAATTTTGAAGGCAAATTTCGTGTGACTTTGACTCGTTTGCCAACAGCAGCCCATACGTTTCTTTATCGGGAAATATATAGCTTTCCATAGGCTGATTCGTCCTCTGCTGTGATTGGTAGTTGTATGTGACGTCATTCAATCTGTATTTATGAATTCAACTGGGTAAAGGTAAAATATCTATACTTATTCTAGGTAAATTAAGCCTTCTTTTTTTTAATGTGAACTTAAAATATCATTAATTTAATATTAAAATAAGTAATGAAGCTTGTTCAAGGGCGTGAGCTACATAAATACGCATTCTTTTCAAAGAAATAATTGACTGGCTTCTGGCTACGATGTTAGAGGTGTATGTGTGAATGTGTAATTAAAGGCAACAACCAATCACAGCTGAGAAGTTACAGCCAATCACAAGACTGGAATTTCCCGCCAAGAAAGAGTTCCAGGAACTTACGAGTTGCAGCTGCTGTTAAAAATCTGTCCCACTTTTCTTAAAATCGCTTTCAATTAGAGGTACAGTTTTTTTTTTTAAATTTATACAGTATATAGAGACATTGTAAGATGTTTCGATAACATTTTTTTAGAGGGATACATTATAATTGCCAAACAATTCTCTTTATTAAGAAAACTCCGATTTTGTGACGTCATAAGAAGCTTGTTTGAATGACTGATTAATTCTATTTCCTGGTTTGAGAGAACTATTGAGTAACACGTAGCTAGTATTAGACTTCAAATAGATACTAGGCCTGTCATCGTGTCGAGCTTATATAGTGAGGGTCCGAGTTCCGAGCGTTTATGCGTTGCTGTTCGGATAACTAACTTTGATTTAGATGAAATTCATGTTCTAACGCTCTAGCTGCGGGCGATGGTGTTAAATATATTTAGTTTTAAGAAAATTAGAGTTATACTTATTTTCAAAATATATAGAGACAGACCCCTATAAGCTGATTCTACAACACATTCTATCAGAGGAATAAATTTCTGACCACCAAATCATTATTTTTTTCTTTGTTAAGACTAATACGACTTCGGGACGTCGTAAAGAGTAGGATGAATCTTACAAATAGTCTTAATGAGTGATTAATTCGACATTTAAGTAGATATATTTATTATATCGAGCTTAGATAGTGAAGGAACTGCATAACTGCAATTCATATTCCGTTGTATTTCAAGTATAATTAAAATTATTCAACTGCCAACAGCTCGTTTTAAGCAACCCAGGTGAAACTAAGCTACTTCCTACGCTGTAAAGGTGAGGTCATACCTTTAAAGAATATATTTCTTTTATTCCTTATTCAAATATTACTTTATTTCTTATTCAAATATAACATATCTTGGAGCCTTTGTATACCAGCGGCCAGTTCTTCACACGTTGATTAAAAATAGACATCAACTACCATAAACTTTCCCTCCTAACCTAACCTACAAGCCGTGTCCTTACCTACTTACTTAACGGACCCCCCTTACACCACCGTATTCTAAGTTAGGCATAATAATAACATACAGGTGGCCGGTATCATACATAGCCTACACCCCCATATCTTGTAATGAAATTGCCGTTATGTTCATCTTGGCTATGCCATACCTACCTTGAATTTCAGCGTTTCTCGGGGTTTCGAGCGCAAAGGTAGGGTTAGCCTTAAAAATTATTTTTTTCCCTAGGTTACATTACCCTGTAATACAGTACAATAATACCAGCTTATCTAGCTATTTTTAACTGTATGGACAGGATTCATGATATAACAATGAAACAATGTCCAACACATTTTGTAGATTTTAGAACAAAGCCCTCAGAAGAATAGGCCTATTGGGAGTTAAATGGCAGAACAGGACTAAAAACGAATTAATGAGAGATTACTCGAGTACCATATGTGGATAAGATCATGATGGAGATGGTTTGGGCATGTTCTTCGCACCCTCAAGAGATATTAGTTCACCGAACTTTCAATTGGGCTCCATAAGGCATTAGAAGAATTGGAAGACCCAGGCCTACCTGGCTGAGGACTATGACGCGTGAAGTAAGAAGTGATGAATGGAGAAGTATTGATTTAAAAGCTCAAGATAGAGACGAGTGGCAAAATCTAACCCGAACCCTTTGCGTCAATGGACGTGGAAGGAGATGATGATGTAAATAACATTGACTGTGCCTATCCAAGTGTAGTAGACATTGGCTTTCATATAATTTTGACATTAATAGTCACAAAATGTTCAGGTGAACTCTCATTTTCTCAGTTGATTGAAGTCTTTGCAGTTAAAAAATGCACGAGGAAACTTTTCAAGTGTAATTGAAAGCATACAAAGAAAAAAAAAAAATCTTGCTGTCGGTTTTGTTTAATTTCAATAGTTAAAATGTGTGGTTTATTGTGCTTAATATATAAAAGCAAGAGGAAACTTGTTTAATGGAAGTGAAAGTATACAAAAATAAACATTGTTTTCTCACTTAGTTTTTGGTGCATAACATTTTGTGTGGGTTATTATGTTTACATTTTGAATTGCACATATTGTGCATGTATGGGTCACCAAACTCTAAGTGCTTAGGGGGCCACTAAAGGGCTTAATCAGGCCCTGACATTACTTAATACACAAAGTTTAGCATAGGATCCGGTAGCAACAATTCTACTGCCAAAAGGAGTTGATGGGCATTACGTAATTCCAATTTATATATTTTTTGTATTTCAATTTATTTTACTAACAAATTTCTGTAATCTTTTACTATTTCCATGTAATGTAACTGTGATGTGAATGAGATACATGATTCACCCCTTTCCAAGACTTTGGACTTTGATTTCGTATATAAATTTGGGCTACATATAGCCCACCGCTGAGTGCTGTTCTGCCATTCAACGCCTAAAGTCTTACAACATTCTTCTACTCAAATTACAACAAATATTTTTTTCCAACAGTGACCATTCTTTTAATAAATTTTCCTCATATATAGAGGATCCAACTTTTTTTCCATTTATATCAAGTAGCATCCGCTCACAGACAGACATGCATAACTAGTGGAATGGGTAGTTAACCCTCGCTAGAATTTTAATGGCTCATCCTTTCAGCTTTGCCGAAAGTAATATCCCTAATAAATAGCGTAGGTTTGTGTTCCAGTTACGAAACAAGTACTGTTTTATGATAACAAGCTAGAATTTCGTTAATTTCTGCCGTTGTCGTAGTCGTAACTGTGTCACCCTCATCGCGGCTAGAGAACTATTCCTGAATGATGTTCATTTGCATGGCCTCCAACTCCTTTAAGTTGTTCGTTGTAAGCTCCTCAAGAAGCTCATTGATATTGTCCTCATCAACAACCAGCCCCATGGACCGCCCGAGTGTAATAAATTTCCTCAACCTCACGTTAGGGAACAGGTTCAGGATTGTTGGCGGTTGTGATTTTGGCTTCAGCTAGGCCTACGTCGAATTCCTCAAAGTCTCGTGCGGAGATGTCATCAGGCCACAGTTTCTTCCACGAAGAGTTCTAGGTGAGCCTCGAAATCTCCTACCAAGCTGGATCGATGAGTCGGAGACATATCACAATATTGAAATGATCCTTTCAAAACTCCCGCAGGATAAGGTTTCTGCTATCAGTGATTTCAAAATATCTCCTGAAGATATTTTATACTGTATAAGAGCTTCTTGAAGTTCAAAACCACTTATTGGTCCATGGGCTGGGGGAGAGGGGTGGTGTTAGGTGGAAGGTAGAAAACCTTGATAAAGGAATACTCCAGGAAGATATCTTCCTCGAGACCAGGAGGGTGAGCAGGGGCATTGTCCAACACCAGTAGACATTTCAGAGGGAGGTGCTTCTCTTCTAAATATTTTCTTACAGACGGACTGAAACAGGTTTATCCAGTCGACAGAGAACAGACTCGTTACTCAAGCTTTTGCATTAACCCTCCACATCACTGGAAGCTTCTCCATGAGCACTTTGTGGGATTTGGAGGCTCGAGGAGTCTCCGAATGACATTGCAATCGCCACTGGCGTTTGCACAGAGTGCAAGGGTAAGCGTGTCCCTCATAGGCTTATGCCCGGGCAGTTTCTTCTCTTCCACTGTGATATATGTCCGAGGTATTTTCTTTAAAAAAAAAAAAACCCAATTTTGTCTTAGTTGAAATCTTGCTGGGGAGTGTAACCTTCCTGGAGAGTCAACTTGTTGAATGTCTTAACAAAGGCTTCAGCCACTTTCGTGTCCGAGCTGGCAGCCTCCCCATGCTGCACCACCGACTGCATGCCAGAGTCTCTTGAATTTTTCAAACCACCCACCTGCTGTGATGTCTCTTCTCCTGAGTGGTCTTCGGCATGAGCACGTAAGAGATCACCGAAAGTGGCGCTGGCCTCGTGGCAGATTATAATCTCCGCGATCGTATCTCCTGCGATTTCCTTGTCCTTAATCCAGAGGGGAAGCAGTCTCTCCATCTCATCATGGACGTGGTTGCTCTTGCTACAAAAGAGTCATGCCCTTAGAAGGTGTTGCTGCTTTGATGGCATCCTTCAGCTTAAGCTTTGTCTCTATAGAAAGCATCCTCTTCTTTCCTTGAGCATCATCAACATTTTTGGGACCCATGGCTAATACTGTACAAGTTAAATAACGCAACAGGATAACCATAAGCACGAAAGCGAAATCACCAACCTACCGGTAATTCAATGTGAACGATAGCGCTGTCGAAACAAAATAGTCGAGAAACGCCGATACATAGATACATGAAGGGAAAGATGCTAACCAATTGGAGGGCAGGATCTTACGGCAGTAACTAGCATCAGAGTAGGGAGATAGGTAGGAGAGCAGGACGATAGTGTAGAGTTTTCAGTTTTGCGGAGCACGAATATGACAAATTCGGAGGAAATTTGTATTTTTCCTAACGATACAAACCTTAACTATTTGTAGGGGTATCACTCTCGGCGAAGCTGAAAGGACGAGCCATTAAAATTTAGCGAGGGTTAACTACCCATTCAGCTAGTTACCCAGGGGGTAGTAGGGTTAGCTTGCTACCCTTCCCACTCACACACCTGTGATTGAGCTCACTTTGCTTGTAGGTAGGACTTCAAGGGGGACAGGGTTGGCGAACAAGTATGTATAAATAGCTAAGGTTTGTATCGTTAGGTAAAATACGAATTACCTCCGAATTTGTCATGTTCCATAACTGGAATACAAACCAATGCTATTTATAGGGGTGACTCAACCATTAGGAGGGTGGATGTCCCTGCTAATCTGGCTTTGTGGCCTTACCCAGGGTACTCCCTATTGTGGAGAGATTAGTGCAACTATAAGGAGACCCTAACACCTCGCTAACCTTGCTAAGCATGGTTCTGTGTGTGATGCAAAACTAGCAATGTGACTGCCAAGGTAAAGGTTATTCTGAGACTTGCAGGGAATAACTGAGGAGACCGAGACATTCCCAATACCACCTCGCCAGGGTATGGGGACGCAACAGTATTAGGACAATACTAGGATACACAAGGGAGCAGTGGTTTACCTGCAGAGGGTTGAGGTTAGCTTGTGCAGAGGACCCAGAATGCTGATTTCGACAAGAGAGGGGAGTGTGAAGAAAAGAGTCAGAGTTTCTCTTTCATTCATTCAGACTAAAACCCCAGTAACCAATTCCCTCAGCCTTCTGCTACTTGTCCAATAAGGAGCTTGAAGTACTAAACCAGCTGGTGTGCATCCACCACAGGACCGATAGAAAACGTATCAAGATTCCTGTGTGTCTCTCGTTGCAGGTAGGGGCAGTGAACATAGTTTGGCGTTTCCACACTCACTTGCAATACCTGGATCACAGAGTAGTTCTTCTTGAAGGCCAGAGACGTAGCTACGCCCCTGACATCGTGGGCTCTGGGACGACGTTTGGAGGAGGATCAGGGTTCAGAGCAAGGTCAATGACCCTGCAAATCCATGCGGAGATTGTGTTTTCCGTGATCCTCCTCTTGTTTCTGCTCATGTTGATGATTAGTGAGGGCTCTTTGGGCCAAGTTTGGAAATGAGAAGGCAGATTTTCTGACAGTGTGTGCTACAGCTGAGTTGCTACCAAGAAGGTATCCCATTCTTTGTAATGATTTTTTACCTAGCATTAAGAAGTTGGTTTATAATAATTGGCAACAACATTGGAATAGTTTGGTTCAAAATAAGATGAGAGAAATAATGAATGATATATCCCCTTTGAGATGTAACATGATGCCCCGAAAATGGGAGACTACTCTTTGTCGTCTCCGCATTGGTCACACTTGGTTGACACACAAATTTCTGCAACACCAACCATATTGTGACATCTGTTTGGCACTTTTAACAGTGAGGCATTTGTTGACCGAATGCCCCATTTATAGCAACTAAAGAAATAGATATCTGTTTGAGGCTCGAGGTGAGCCTTGCAAGATTCTTGGACATGATGTGTCCTACCATGCGAGTGGCATTTTTAGATTCATTTCAGAAGCAGGTCTTCTAAAACTATTAAATTTTATATTGACATCTTGACTTTCATGGTTTTAATTGAATATACTTTTATTTTTTGTATACTGTATATTAAATGATATCTGCATCAATGACCTTAGATGTCAGGATACAAGAAAACTTTAAATCAATCAGTCAATCTGGGCCAAGTTGCTGCTGATCTCTTGAGGTAGCGCCTCAAACATTTTACTGGGCATAGTAACACATGATTGGGTCGACAGTTACAGAGCGGAGACTTGTTATCCGGAAGGAGTCGAATCTAGGATCCGAAACCCTGGATTCTGATTCTTGGCAACAAGCTCAGGGACGAAGCAGAAGCTTACCTCTACCCATCCTCTTGAATGGGCGACGTCAAATGAAAGACCGTGAAGTTCTCTAACTCATTTGTCTGAGGTCTAGGCGAGCAGGAACACCGTCTTCCAGGTTAGGAGGCAAACTGTTGACTGTCGTAATGGTTCGTACGGGGATCCTTCTAGGGACCAAAGAACTCGAACCACATGTCATAGGGGAGGTCTTACTTGTGACTGAGGACAGGTAAGTTCATAACTTTGTATGAGGATGGAAGTTCGAAAGATGAGAAAATGCCCATTCCTTTTAGTTTAAAGGCAAGACTCAAGGTTGAGCAATAACCTTTAACCGTTGAAACCAAAAAATGCATTTCCTGCCTCATTGCATGAGAAATTCCGTTATTGCTGGAATAGTGGTATTGAATGGATTGAGACACCTTCCACGGCACCAACCACAAAAGATGTCCCACTTCACCTGGTAGAATGAAGCTGATGACTTTCGCAGCTATCCAGACATTCCCTTCACGACTTGTTGCAAAAAACCCTTCTGAGAGAGGATATGCTGCATAGTCTCCAGACGTGAAGGCGTAGCGAAGGTACTATTTTGTAGAAATGTTGAAATGTGGTTGTCTGAGTAGATTGTGTCGTGGAGGAAGTTCTCTTAGGGGCTCTGTTAAGAGCAGCAGAAGGTCCGGGAACCTTACTGCGTGATGCTATAGCTGAGCTATGAGGGTCATTGAAAGATTGACAGATGTTCTGGTCTTGTTAAGTACTCTTCTCATCAGACAAAACGGTGGGATTGCGTATATGTCAATGTTGTCCCACCATTGTTGGAATGCATTTTGCCAGAACCTTGGGATCTGGGACTGGGGAGCAGTCCAACGGTAGCTTGAAGTTCAGGGCTGTTGCAACCAGGTCCACAGTTGGGGAATCCAACAAGGTCTAGACTTTGTTGGCTACTAGATGATCCAAAGGCCATTCGGAACCCACTATCTGCGATGCTCTGCTCAGATTGTCGGCGAGCACATTTCTGTTGCCTGGAATGAAGGGAGCTGATACCGAGACTTGAGTGGACCTCTGCCCATCTCAGTATCTTTACTGCTAGATGGGATAGGGGCTGCAAAAAATTACCTCCTTGCTCCTTGATGTAAGCCACTACCATGGTGTTGTCGCTCATCACCACCACTGAGTGAACTGCCAGGAACTGGTGGAACTCTCTAAGGGCCAGAAAAAACGGCCTTCATCTCAAGAAAATTTATGTGAAGGTACCATTTGGACTGACCAAAGGAGTGAGACTGTGTGGTGCAGCACTTGGGTCCCCTCCTTCTTTTGATGCGTCTGAGAACAGCATCAAATCAAGAGCAGGGACTAGAAGATCGACACCCTTCAGCAGCTTCTTGTCTGCCAACCACCATTTGAGTTCTGTCTTTTCCGCTGATCCCATGGGAATCAAAAGCTTGATTCCAATTGGACTTCAGACACCACTGGAGAGATTGAATCCTGAGGCGACCAATGGGAATTAGACGGGCCAAAGATGATAGATGTTCGAGGAGACATAGCCCCTTCTGGATTGGGAGTTCTTCTCGTTTGAGAAAAGGCCTTGCAACTTTCCTCAGCCTTGCTATCCTGTTTTCTGACGAGGAGGCTTTGTGTTTTTGGTGTCTAATACCATGCCCAGGTATACCAATCTTTGAGTGGAAAGTGGGGAAGAGTTCTCGAGATTACCATGATCCCCAGATCTTGGCAAAGAATCAGAAGTTTGTCCTGGTGCTGAAGAAGGGTTGCCACCGAGACTGCTAGGATTAGCCAGTCTTCCAGGTAACGAAAGAGACAGATGCTGAACCTGTGAGCCCAAGATGACACCAGGGTAAACACTCTTGTGAAGACTTTAGGTGCTGTGAAAAGGCCGAAACACAGCACCTTGAATTGATATGTCTTGTTGTCGATGTTGAATCTTGGATACTTTCTTGAAGATGGATGAATTGGGATCTGGAAGCATGCGTCTTTCAGATCCAGTGTACACATGAAGTCATGTGGTCTTATCGCTAGACTGACCGTGTCTGCCGTCTCCATACTGAACGAAGTCTGTTTGACAAACTTGTTCAGAGCTGAGAGATCAGTGACCGGTCTCCAGCCTCCAGACACTATTTTCATAAGAAAGAATCGACTCAAGAAGACTGGGGAATCGTCAAGGACCTCCAGGAGAGAGCTTTTCTCCAACATGGTCTGGACTTTGGCCTGAAGGGCCTTCCCGTTTGCTGATCCTATCGCAAAGGAGCTCGCAAGCACTGGATTCTTGGTCAGTGGAGGGAGAGATGAAATGAATGGGACGCAATACCCTGAACGAATCACGTCCAAGGTTTGGTCCCGAGCTGCATCCACCGGGTCCAGCAGCTTTGTAGGCATCCCCCTATTGGTGGACAAGCAAGGAGATGACCTCTCCTAGTGTTTGGGGTTTTTACCACCACCGCTCTGATGTTTTCCTCCATTATTGGACTTGTTGCCTTTCCCGTTCTTGACAGAAAAAGGCTTCTAAGACACCTTCGTTTTTTAAACCGCTGCCGTTTTAATAGTTGATGGTTTCGTAAGGCTGGTCTTTGGAGGGGCGGGAGTTTTGTAGGGTCCTAAGAAGGAGGGAATCTGTGTTGGACTTCCTCCACCTCTCTGCAGGCTGCTCGACGTCCCTTGGCTCGAAGAGGAAGAAACCCTCCATGGAGGAATTTCGGAGCTTAGCAATCTCAGCATTAGGGACCTGCTAGTGAAATCTCTCGGCCACTGCATCCCTTCGGGCACAAGCCTGGTGTGACGGAGAATGTTGAGACGAGATCGGAGACGACGGAGGCGAAGGTCAGTAACCAGAGGAAACAGGATGGACAGTTTCTTCCAAAGAAGAAGACTGAGGAAGTGAAGAGGTGAAAGGACTCTTGCCGGCGACTGACGATGTACGGTGTGGGATCGGCAGGCCTCCGAAGAAGAAACTCTATGTGAGACCCTTTACTGGAAAGGGAAACACTCGTCGGAGAGACGTACCTTGGACTTTGCTCTCCCCCCGAAGGATGTTCGTCATGGCAAGGAGCAGACCTCAGCGGCGGAAGATTAAGAAGAAGACGCAGGAGCAGGAGCAAATGAAATCTCCGAAACAACTACGTCGACAACGTACAAGGGGTCGACGTCCGACGCTGATGGCTAATAAGAGTCGACGAGCGATACCGCGAAAAATGTGGGGTCGATCGCTACCGCCGAGTAAGAGGCAGGGTGGTGAATCGACAACTCTCGAGGAGCTGATTCAGGAATCGCTGGATGTTTCAGACTGGTGTTAACCCACAGGGTCACTACCTGGTGGGCCAGAAAGTCAATGGTTCTCCGAAGCCTTCCTGTTACGACTGTGAACGATCGTTAACTACCCTACCTTCCTAGCTGCCACAACCACCGCCTTTGGGGGCTGCAGTTGGTGATCCTGTTTGCATGAGGATGTGACGGCCACTGACGTTTTGGAGAGCTTCGGGGAACTTGCTCAAAACGCGAGGGTGATTACCAATGTGAAGAGTGACGACTCGATGATCGATACGAGTGAGAGTTTCGTCGCGTTGACGAGCAATACCGTAAGAACGCGGGATCGATCGTTACTGTTACACGAGAGGCTGGTCTGTATGTCAACGATCCTCGAGTAGTTGACTCACGTATAGCCGAGCGTGAAGGCTGAGCGATGAGAGATGATTCACGTGGAAGTGAATCACGAACAGGTGGGCGAACGTGTTCCGAGGGAAGTGACACGATGGTCTGGGAATGCTGTAAGTTATGGCAGAACGCTGGTTCTTTAAGTGACGGATGAGCAATTCCCAAGATAGTGAAGGCCTAAGCGACGCGTGTGGTCGCTGTTGGTAAGATGTATGCGAATGAACATGCGAAAGCAGATGAGCAATCGATTTCCGAGGTGGTGGAAGAGCAAGCGATTCTCACGTTCTCGGCGATTCTTGCATAGCAGAAGCTTGATAAGTCGAATGATTAGCGATTCACATGCAACCGAACGGTTAGGTGGTATACAAGTTGTTGATCGTTGGCGATGGTCAGGTGATCCACGAGCTGATTGAAGCGTCGGCGATTCACGTGTAACGGAACGCTTAGGTGGTACATGAAATGTCGATCGTCGACAATGGTCAGGCGATTCACAAGCTAATGGAAGCGTTGGTGAGATTTAGAGCAGGTGAGTGTTGTGAAGGCTGAGCGATTCACGGCCTGGAAGGAGATTGCATTCCGAAGGAGAGAGATGCGTTAGACTGAAACCCTCTGAGCAACAGCCGAACGTTGGCTTGTTGAGCGATGAGAGTTTAAGCGTCGACGAGCTACGAATCACTGGACGAGGAGGTGGGCCGATGTTTCACGCTAAGGCGATTCATGCATTGTCGGGCGCTTTACGCTCTGATGGTGATCGACGCGTTTCGGTTACGAGACACGTGATTACGCTGTCGGGTAGGAGATCGTTCTCGACGCTGACGAGTACGCGATTTGGAAAAGCTGGAAGAGCCGGCAATTGTCAAAGTGCAAGCGGTTCAGGCGTAGCAGGCAATTCCCGAGAGGGAAATGGAAGAACATGCGACTTCCGAACTGCAAGCGATTTACGAGAGGTTGGACTAATCGTCAGCTGTATGCGATGGCTAGGTGATCTACGAGCTGACAGGACGGTGGGCAATTCTCGTGTTGAAGGTCGATGGTTAACCCGATGAGCAGGAGAACATCGAGCAGATGCCTGATAAGATGGAGAACACTGCCGATGAACTGCATCTGAGAGCTCAGGCTGAGAAATGTGACCCGCGTGAGAAGACACGTACACAGGAGGAGATCGAGAACGGTCCCTTGCAGGCGACGAATGAATGGAAGTTTGTTGAGGAAAGGCCAATGATGGAAGCAAAGGTCAGTAACCAAAAGAGGCAGGCTGGACAGGTTCTTCCGAAGAGGAAGACTGTGGAGGCGAGGATGTGAGAGGTGTCTCTTCGCCGATGAAGGAGGAGCCACCCTTTAGGCGAAGAGGACATTCACGGCGAGGACTTCTGCCACCAACCAGATGTCGAACAGCAAGCCGACCATCAGCAGGTCTCCAAAGAGCCCCTTCACTGGAAAGGGGAGCCCTCGCAGGAGAGACAAGAGATGATGAAGGGAAGTTTTCCCTCGGAAGCGAGAAACAGAGTTCTACATCTGGGTAGGAAAACTCCCTCGGAAGGGAAAGAAATCCAACCCTTGGAGGCGGACCTCCAAGCAGCGCTCTTTGCTTCCCACTAACAAGCCTTGTTCAAGTTGAAGGTCTGCATCGAGATACCTGAGAAAACGTAGCCAGAGCTAGTTCCTTGAGGTTAGAGTGATGATCAGGAGTTGCTGACGCAGTGAATACAGATTCCCCCGGGACGAAAGGCACTGCTTCTCTACGTCTGCTATCATAGCTGAACAAAGAAGAATGGCATCGCTAACTGAGGAAAAATAAAATAAATTATGAAACGAAAAACTCCCTTGGGAGGAGCACCTAGTCCGCAGACGGGAAAGGTGTCCACCAAGAGACCAGACACAAATCAAGGACTATGCACTCCCTTCCCCGGTCGACATCGATGGGAGGAGAGCAGTAGCGTAAAAACTGTAAGAAAAAAAGAATTACAATTAATTGATTCAGCTGAGAAAAATAACTACTCAAGAGAACCACAACCCTTCGGCGGGAAGGTCTGGGACCCCACAGATGAAGCTGAAAGTTAAATTACAACAGTTATAACTTTATTTGATTAATGAAGAAAACCATTAGGAAGCACAACCTAACCCGCGAACGGGAAAGGTCTTAACCCCGCGGAGTATACTGCCAGCTGCCCACAAGTAAACGGCCGTACTCCCTTCCCCCAGCAGATTCTTCTAAGAATAAGTAGAGGGAAGGCGGTAATAACAGCCGAACGGAGGAGTATCCTAACGATGACGATTCCCCTGCAGCGGCTGCCGGGTAGCACGGAAGGCCATCCGCCAATGGGAAGACTGAAGACCAAGGAAGAAAGGTTCTCCCATCCTTGAGAACCTGTCGTGCTATGCTGTCACACACAGCACAACACTGAAAAGAAAACCTACAACATACATATAAAAACATTAATTATGTTTTCATATGTTTTATATAAGTTAAAAAGTCAAAGATTACAGACATTCCAAAAAAGGCGAGGATGAAGAGCGGTGACAACCACTCTTCATCCAAGCGAAAAGCAAAGTGACAGCTCAATCACAGGTACAACTAGCGGGATGGGTAGTTAACCCTCGCTAAATTTTAATGGCTCGTCCTTTCAGCTTCGCCGAAAGTAATACCCCTATAAATAATGTTGGTTTGTATTTCAGTTACGGAACAATTTAAAATTATTTTCTCAGCAGCCGGGAAATTTAGTTTTATATCACAAGTGGTTTTTCGTAATATGTAGCGAAAAAAATCTTTATCTCTTTTTCGTATCATGAATTTTTCGTATGTAGAAACTTTCGTATCAAGAGGCATTACTTAACTCTAATCAATACTTAATCAAAGTTCTTTAGTCATTGAAGATGAACAGATGGAAGAAAAAAATTGTGAAGGCTAGTGCACAGTATTTTGTTTGAGGTTTATATACATCAACAAAACGTTTTATCACCACACTAATCATTATGAAATGGTAATAGAACAGTTCACTAAATCAAACAATAATTATTTATGGTGATTGAAATAGTATAAAGTTCACTACAAATTCTATAAAATCTAATGGTAATTTTCAAAGGCTAGAGCTGGAATAAAATTAATCTACTGTTTAAACATACAGTCAAACCTCTAGCTACGAAAGAATCGGCTTACGAACTTTTCACTTCACGAAAGGAGATAAGAATTTTTCGACTCGGATTACGAAAAATGTTTCGGACAACGAAAGGTGGTACGGAGCGGGAGCCCGACCGTATCCCAGACAATTTTTAAATTTTTGCGCCGCCAGCCCGTAAACTCGGATGCTAGTTACCACCATGAGATCCTGCTCTCCTATTGGTAAGCATCTACTATACTGTATCCCATCATGCATCTACGCATTGGCGTTCCTATGTCTTTTCGTTCCGGCAGCGGTATCGTACGCATTGACTTAGTGTTTGTGGTTTCGCTTTCGTAACAATTTTACAGTACATATTATCGTGTGTGATACTTAAAATACATTATTAGCCACAGGTCTCAAGAAAGTCACTGATGTCAAGGGAAAGAAGAGGATGATGCTTTCCATGGAGATGAAGGTGGAAATAACCAAGAAATACGAGGCTGGCATGCTGTTAAGTGTGCTCGTGAAGGAATATGGCCAAAATCCGTCTACGATAGGAACGATCCTGAAGCAGAAGGAAGCTATCAAAGCAGCAACACCTTCTGAAGGCGTGACTGTTTTCTCCAGCAAGAGGAGCCACATCCACGATGAAATGGAGATACTGCTGCTTGTCTAGATAAAGGACAAAGAAATGGCTGGAGACACCATCACAGAAGCGATAATCTGCCAGAAAGCCAGCGCCATTTTCGGTGATCTCATGCTTGCTCAGGCCGAAGCCGACGTAGGAACCCCCAGAGTTTAAGGCTTCTCGGGGGTGGTTTGAAAAATTTAAGAGACGCTCAGGCATTCATTTAGTGGTGCGTCATGGGGAGGCTGTAAGCTCGGACACGAAAGCGGCCGAAGCCTTTGTTAAGAAGTTCGACGAGTTGACTGTCCGGGAAGGCTACAGTCCCCAGCAAGTCCTCAATCGCCACGAGACTGGGCTTTTGTGGAAGAAAATGCCTCATCGAACGCACAGAAGAAAAGAGGCTACCTGGGCTTAAGCCTATGAAGGACAGGCTTACCCTTGCACTCTGTGCAAATGCCAGTGGGGATTGTAAGGTGAAATCCCTGCTGGTGTATCACTCCGATACTCCTTGAGCCTTCAAGACCCACAAAGTCATTAAGGAACATCTAAACGTGTTTTGAAGGGCTAATGGAAAAGCCTGGGCAACAAGACAATTGTTTATCGAGTAGATAAATATTTGTTTTGGCCACTGTGAAAAAGTATTTGGAAGAGAAGCGCCTCCCTATGAAATGCCTGCTGGTGCTGGACAATGCCCCTGCTCACCCTCCCTCCCTCCATGAAGATATTGCAGCACAGTATTCCTTCATCAAGATTCTCTTATCTCCCACCGAACACCACCCCTCTCACCTCCAGCTCATGGACCAGCAAGTGATTTCAAGCTTTATACAAAATGTCTCTTCAAGAGATGTTTCAAAATCATTGAGAGCACAAACCTCACCCTTCGTCAATTTTGGAAGGAGCATTTTGATTTTGTCATATGCCTCAAAATGATCTATCAAGCATGGTAGGAGGTTTTGAGGGGCACCTTGAACTCTGCTTGGAAGAAGCTGTGGCCTGATGCCATCTCCGCACGAGATTTCGAGGGCTTTCACGCAGACCAAACTGAAGACGATTCCGAAAATGTTGACGATCCTGAACCTGTTTCTCAATCTGAAGTTGCCGAGATCGTTACACTCGGGAAGTCCATGGGTCTAGAAGTAGAAGAGGCCTACATTGATGAGATTATCGAGGAGCATCAAGAGGAACTTACGACATATGACCTGAAGGAGTTGGAGGCCATGCGAGTGAACATCATTCAGGAAGAGTACAGCGGGGGCGAGGAGGATGACCCACTGATAATGGCAGAAATTAAAGAGGGTCTAGATGGCTACTTTAAAATGGTGACTCTCGTAGAAGAGACGCCCAGAAAAAATTCTCACAGGTCGTGCGCTAGAGTACTGTAATGAAGTTTGCCTGAGTTATTTCAGGAAAATCTTAAGAAGCAGGCAGAAACAAGCTTCTTTGGACAAATATTTTAGCAAGAGGCCTTTAGTAGCAGACCAAGCGCCAGCTAAGAAATGAAAGAAAAGTGGCAGCGATGAAGAAAATACGCAGTGTAATTAAAATTAGAGAGTAGAAAATGTAAAGTAAAAATTTTCTTTTTTTATTTCAAGTTTATCGTAAAGATAAGTGTTAATATTTCCTGCCATTTGTAAATGCGTTCCCTGAAATTAAGTGTTAAGGTTTTCTGTCATTTATAAGTCTTGTTTTGTAAAGTTAAGTGTTTACGTTTTCTGCCACTTGTACACAAACGTTTTCCGCCGTTTTCATCCTCCTCTACCGCCCCGCACTTTGCTCTCGGACATAGACTCATTCCAAAGGTAATATTCCATATTTTTATTACTGTATTTTTACTTTGTTGTAATTACACGAAAAAATAACTTCACGAAAGCCCTTACGGAACCAATTAATTCCGTGTTGCGAGGCATCACTGTAATCTGTTTACCTTGAACTAAATGAATCCAATGTGTGTGAACAAACAAAAGGGGAACACAAAAATGTCAAGTCAAAAGAAAAATTCACAAATTTGTAGTCCTTGGCCTGGCTTATGAAGGACACAGAAATAATAATAGCACGAGGCATGACAAGCATGGAGCTTCACAAGAAGCTCCATGACTGATTGAATTAATTACTGTAGTACTAAATTGATCTAAGGTTAGTTATCATCATAGATGAGTAACTGAGGTGGTTTAAAATATCTGAGTAACATTTTGCTCTCAAGGTTATCTGAAAGTTTGGCTTTGTAAATGATTAGGACTCCCTCAAGAGATATGTCTATAAATGAGAACTGAAAATGGAGCAAGGTATGGTTAAAGATATCAAACAGCTAAGTTGGTAAAGAAAACCACATACAAAAAGCAATGAAGTAAAGTTCAAAAAAATATTGTAACAAACCTTAGCATTGTCTAAAAGTTTGCTGAGGAACATACACTACTCTTAGAGCAGTAAACTCCTATGGGGAAGTATTACACTATGTATTCCTTTCACTTAAGGAGCACACATATCTTTAGGGTATCGGCGGGCTCGAAAATTGTTTTTGAGCTACAGTTTTTGGATTCACAGTTTGATTGTGTTTATAACTATTTCCCCAAATTTTACTCGAATCGAGTGGATAGTTTTTATTTTTAATGAACTTTTTCCTTGTTTTATTGTTTTTCAAAATCTACCTTCTCCCTCATTTCTTGAAAAAAATAAATATTAGCAAATATACTGTATATAGAATGCAAACTATTACTTTACTTGTATTTAATTAAAAAAACAAAAGCGAGGATTAAATTCAAAAGGTATTAAAAAGATTTTTGAATCGTTAAAACTAACAAAGTAGATAGAATTTGAAATTAAAAAAAATAATGCATTAAGAAAAATTCATTTAGATTTTTTTTTTTACTCAAATTCGCTGATAGAGCTCATAAATGATCGCTACAAGGCTCCTGGTCCCCTTTCTTTCTAAATATATATAATACCCTCTTATGATGCGCTAAAACCTTTGATAAAAGCTTATGGAGGGAGGGATTTCATAGTTGCCAGGTTCAGTTGCTTTAGAATGCACCTGGTTTGTTGTCCTCACCATCTTTTCATAATTCCTCTTTCCTTTTTTGCCTTATATCCAGACATCCTCTTTCTCTGTTTTTCTTTGTTATGAGTAGTTTTATACCCATACCCTGCAGAGTACCCAAGTAATGGTATCAACGAACTAGCAATATAGCCAATATGTTATGCACTCAACACAAAGACTAATTAGAACATGTGCTCTCACACACGTTATTGTTGCCCAACGTGTCATACAGAAAACTATAAAAGATGAATATAAATGTAGGTTTTGAAAAGTCTTGTGAAGTTGTGATTTCAGTCGTCGCTATGGACGAGATAATGAAATTCTGGGTATATATGTGCCGACGGAATTACCTATAAGGAAGTTTCTAAATGACAATCTTTCATCTAGCAATAGAAAAGACCTTATACAGCGTAAAAATAGAAAATGGCTGTGTGACCAAATAAGGCTATTTTCTAGGCTGCAGATACCCTTAAAGGTTTACTTTAACCACACACTAATTCAATAGGAATGAAATAAAATCACAAGTAAATTTTTTCTTTATAATCTGCATGACCCTGACAAGAGAATACTACAGTTGCAAAATGGTAAACAACTTCTAGCCAATCACCCTTCGTTAGAACTTTATCAATTGGCCTTCATAACGTCATCCATCCTGTATCTCCAGTTTTCCCTCCTCATACTTTGAAAATTCACAACACCACAAGATCAAGTTATCACAATTCCTTTAAATGAAGAAAACAACAAATGTTTTGCTTGACAATGTGGCAGTTGCATGATTAAGCAAAGTAATCAAATTGTTGCTAAAGGAACATTTTTTCATTTCCTCTACAACCACAACCTTGAGTCATGATACTACGTAAAGGAATGTTACAAGGTAAAAATACAATCATTGCTATGAAAACATAAGCGAGCATAGTATGTGATGGTAAAATTAACATTAATGTAATAAAAAAGATATCTTCTGTAAGTACAGTAAATAAAGTATATATCATAATGACTGAAAAATTAGTTCAGCAAAGTTTTTCAAGAAACAAGTGAACTGTCTGTTTATATGAACTTGTTGATTCTTATGAAATTTCCCATAAGAAGTTCTGAAGAAAGAAAAAAATAAGGCCCAATTGTAACACTTAGGCTATATATAAAAATGGAAAAAATCATTGGTGATCATATAACCTACAATAACTATATTTCACAGTCAGTAGAGCTGGAGTGTCTTTTCATTCTCTTAAGCAAGAAAGTTTTAACAGAAACATTGTCAAATGCAAAGACATTCTTGTTTAATGGAATAAAGTACAAGACTTGTTCACTAAACAATCAATTAATATCGTTCAGAGGCTTCAATCTTCTACCAAAGTTCACCATCTTTCTCCTTTGCAGGTACTTCTATAACTCTAGGTTTATCAATTATTCTTGCCGTTCTATTACCTTTCTCCACAATACCTATAATCCATGCTTGGTATCCTTCTTGCTTTTCAATATCCTTACAGTAAGCAGCAGCTTGCTCTCGAGGCAAGCAAATTAACAATCCCCCAGATGTTTCTGCACTCAGTCCCTGAAAAAGAAAGAGAAAAATTAGTAAAGTTGTAAAAGCAACTCTATCAATTATTTCTCTTACATTAATCAAAGCCAATACATAGGAAACTGTTCATTATCAAAACTACCTAAAACACATCTAATAATTAATTTGACAATACAGAAAATATTGGGAGCCAAATATACGAATATTAATTAAAGGATTTACTGAATTATATGTAAAATCTACTTGATGCACATTACTACCGTACAATAATTTCAGCAGTTAAATTTCACCCCAAAACATGATTTGATTAACAGTTCCAACAAAAATGGCCAAGTTATAAGTATACCCAAAAAATTGTTTCCATCAAAAAAAAAAAAAAAAAGGGGGGGGGGGGAATTCACTCAAAACATTCATAAATGCATGTATGAACTCCCCTTTTTACAGGTTTGCCATGTTATTTAAAAGTTTGATCCCTAACATCAGAAATGAATAAGAATCAATAATTCCCAATAAAAATGAAATATTTAACTAATCAACACGACGAATTTTCAAGTACTGTACTGTAATTTGTATTTGTTCCAGCGTAAATACAAACCCTCTGCTATTTATAGGGGTATTATTTTGGTATAGCTGAAAGACGAGCCTTGATTATTTTAGTGAGGGATAACTACTGCTCACTCACTCCTCTGGGCTGAGTAACCACTTTACTTTATGGCTAGGTAGAGGACGGACATGCTGCCTTTCTCTCCCGCAAAGACTTGCCTTGATTGTTTTTGTTTTGTTTATTCTTTTGCGTATGTTTTTATCTTATACATATATATGCGTGTATATATGGGATCATACTCTCAAGTTGTTAAATACTTGTAACTTTAATTACTGTTGACAACGTATCCAGCGGAGTCGTCATTGTGTTGATACTCCTCCCCTAGGTGGGTGGCCAGCTGTTCCTCAACACTCCCGTCTGTTTGTTCAGTAATTAAGTTAAAAGTTTATAATAGTTCTGCTCCCTTTTGAGGAATTCTTTTCCAAGTAAGGTGACTTATTCCCTCGAATAGTACATGTTATGCGGCGGAGTTATGAATTGTAATTCATCACAACTTTTATTTCCTTTTCTACAGATAGCAGCGACGTAGAAAGAAGACCGATGGCTTCAGCCGCTCTGGTCAATGTACTGCGCTTCCTGTGACAGTTCGTGAGCTGCCCACCTTACGAGGTAGCACTCGTTGCCATCCTTCAACTTGAACAAAGCTTGTTGATGGGAAGCATAGAGTGCTGCCAGGAGGTTCACCTCCAGGGGTTGGAGAACCTTCCCTTATGAAGGAGTGTTAACCTTCCCCGGAGTTGGGCTGCTCCCCTTTCCGAGGGAGAGCTTCCCTACTTCAGCCATTTAGCAACATTCCCTCTTTCCGTAAGAATTACTGACAGCTTGACGCTGAAGACTGGTTCTTCCCCTTGAGCTGAAAATGCAAGTCCAAGGGAAAAATGCAAGTCCAAGGCTTGTTCCTCCTTCTAGGGGAACTTCTAAGAGAGATTGTTGCGCCTATGCTTTTTTCGCACAGAGCTGGGAAAAAGCTTGTCTAAGGCAATGTCCTCCTTAGGGAGGACATCTCTCACATTCGCAAGCGAGATTATTATGCCTACGTTTTTTTCCCATAGCGCTGGGAGACAGCTTTTCTTGGGCGGTGTCCTCCTTCAGGAGGACTTCTTTCTCGTTCGCAAGAGATTATTACGCCTACGGTATTTAAATATATAACTTCCCTGGTAGTTACATATATATATAGCTTAAATTTCGCGTTTTGACGCGGCACGACAGAAAATTCAAATTCGTGGCGATAGCCGCCATGACAGTACGTGGTCATACATGAGCGCCATCACTCGTAGGTTATCAGAACCATTCCCAACATTCTTCAGAAATTCTCTGTCGTTGATCAAGTCAACACCTCGGGAATTTGTTTGGGGGATATATTACTTTATTCTACAATTTGGTGAAGTACCTTTTGTCTGAAATAGCTTTCGCTGCCTTTCAACTATTGAAGTTATTGTATAGGGTAGTTTTTTTTTGCTGGTCCAACTTGGACAGTTTAATTGAACTTGATTTTCAAGATGGCTCTTCTGTTGTTAAACTTTGGGTGTTGGGCTAGACCAGCTTTCGAGCTGCTCTTACTTCCCGCACTGTAATTAGCAGGGAACATTTATGTATGTTTTCTTTCCATGTTCGTACATTGAGGGATCAAAGATTTTTTTCCCCCTACTTTATTAACGAACAACTCTTAAAGTTATAATGGAAGGAAGGCATTTCTACATTAAACATTATGATGTCACTATTTTGTGACTTAATTCTTAGCAGAGTGGAATGTGATTACCTTGAAGGAATTCATTCTGCCATCGTGATGATGTCACAATCCTGAGATGTAATCTGCTTAGTATGACTTGCATCATGTGAATTTTTTTTTTTCTTGCAAGAAATTTTTAAAATACAGTATTAGCTTACTAAGCATAAGTATGTTTATAATGTAGGGAAATATATTATTTTCAAGTATTTATTTGTCCTATCAGTATATTTCCCTTAGTCAATTTTCGATTTAGAGTTTTTCTCGAGCGTACATTCATTTTACGCTCGTAATATTACTAAGGGAGATGTCAGATATTAAACGATCGTTTTTGTTTCACAATACTTGTATCGTTATTTAATATTTCGCTTTTGAGAATACTAATATTCATATATCCTATTGTCTTTTTATTCTGGCCCTTGGCTAAAGAGGATAATCTCTTGCAACGGGCAGGTCTATTATGACCTAATGTGAAATAGTTTAAAGTGCTAGTGTTCAATGGCACAAATGATGACGCAATGCAGTCAATCTACGATACGTAATACTCTTGACAATCGTTTTATGTTTTCACATTTAGTTGTTATTTTATATTTCGATTTTGAGAATACTAATATTAATCCGGGCACCAAAAATTATATAATTGTTTGCGGACTGTGGCCAGATGTAGCACGCAGACTGCCTAGTGTCCGAATGCTGACCACACTAAAACGTTCACTACACAAACAGATAAAACTGTGGAATACCCAGAAATCTGGGCAAAATGTAAACAATCAATGATAAACTGGACACTGGGCACCACCCCCTAATTTTATACTGGGCAAGGGGACTCTGCAAGAACTGTAGTTGCTTAATATCATTCTAGAGGTATACCGTATCACTTATTACTGGCATGCATGGAGTCCTATGTAAATAGTGGCAGCATGCTTTCAACGTAAATTTTTCTTATTTAAAGGTAATTGAACATTAGGAGGAAAAGAAATATTATTACTTAATGAAAGGTTGGAACATAAAACACCGTCTGGGAGGTAGTGTATTTAAAAAAAAAAAAAAAAAAAATTAACCAAAAAAATTTATGTGGAGAAAGGAAAACAATAGATAAGTAATGAGAAAAAACAGGTCTTCTATATTGAATGAACTTTGACCAGTAAAAACTAAGCTAAAAATGAACGGGGGGGGGGGGGGGGGGGGGGGAAAAAAAACTGACAAAATTAAATGTGTTATTGGTAAGGGAGTGCCCAATGTGTGGGTGGATAGTTTATTCTGTCGTCTTTTTCTACTCTTTCCTTTTTAGTCTAGTTAATACTGGTCAAAGTTCATTCAATATTGAAGACCTGTATTTTCTCATCACTTTTTTTTTAATTTCTCAAAATGAATATTTTTTTTTATTCTTTTTTTTTAATACACTTCCTCCAAGAGGGTGTTTTAATGGCAGAATTCCGGGAAATGAAGAAAAGAATATCATATCAGAACAGGAAGGAAGCATGGGAGAATCCATATTATTATCAATATTAAATAATGGGATGAAACACAAACCATAATACAGTAGTGATGAATGCACAGAGTTTAGTCACGAGTAACTCTAAAAAGAAAAGTTCTTAGAAGAACTAACCCAAATTGAAAAAATAGATATATTAAATATAAGTGAAACATGGTATTCCCAAGACTGGCAGTGATGACCAGATAAAGGGTTTCCAAACTTATAGATCAGACAGAACAAATAGAAATTAAGGGGGAACCGCAATATCTGGAAGAGACATAAGTCAAGGAAAAGTCTGTGAAAAATACAGCAACACAGAATGTGGATTGATTGCGGTAGAATTTGCATTTGAAAAACTAGTGAATATTGTAGTTTACAGACCCCCAAAATACAAAGGAGTTTGACATAATAATAGAAAAAATAGATGATATATGTAGAAACCATAAAGACTGGAATATACTCCTATCCGGAGATTTTAACTTTCCTTTCGTGGATTGGAAAGAACGGATAGAAGAGTGGTTGTATGTATACATATAAAAAAAAAAGAGTAATAGTAGCGCAGAAGATAGAGGCAATTTGAAAAGCTTCAAGATATGCTATTAGAACATAATATGCAACAAATAAACCACATTCCAACAAGAAAGGAAAATGTCCTAGATCTAGTATTTGTGAATGAGGTGAATTATGTTAAAGAAATAATAGTGTATAATACGGGAATTTCAGATCACAATGTCATAGAATTAATGGTCCATTCCAAAGCAAGTGATCGTAGAATTAATCAAAGCACAAAACGTTGGGAAGGATATGGAAAATATAATTTTTATAGTAAGATTGGGTTTGTGCATGTATCGTACCACTATATAAGGGTAAGGGAGATGTGCATGAGTGTTGTAATTCAAGAGGTATTAGTTTGTTGAGTGTAGTTGGAAAAGAGTATGGTAGAGTAATGGTTAATAGGATCAAGGATAAAACAGAGAATGCAATCTAAGAAATACAGGGTGGTTTTAGAAGAGGTAGGGGTTGTATGAATCAGATTTTTACAGTTAGGCAGATATGCGAGAAATATTTAGCAAAAGGTAAGGAGGTGTATGTTGCGTTTATGGATCTGGAGAAAGCATATGATAGAGTTGATAGGGAAGCAATGTGGAATGTGATGAGGTTATATGGAGTTGGTGGAAGGTTGTTGCAAGCAGTGAAAAGTTTCTACAAAGGTAGTAAAGCATGTGTTAAGAGTAGGAAATGAAGTGAGTGATTGGTTTCCGGTGAGAGTGGGGCTGAGACAGGGATGTGTGATGTCGCCGTGGTTGTTTAACTTGTATGTTGATGGAGTGGTGAGAGAGGTGAATGCTCGAGTGCTTGGACGAGGATTAAAACTGGTAGGCGAGAATGACCATGAATGGGAGGTAAATCAGTTGTTGTTTGCGGATGATACTGTACTGGTAGCAGACACAGAAGAGAAGCTTGACCGACTAGTGACAGAATTTGGAAGGGTGTGTGAGAGAAGGAAGTTGATAGTTAATGTGGGTAAGAGTAAGGTTATGAGATGTACAAGAAGGGAAGGAGGTGCAAGGTTGAATGGAGAGTTACTTGAGGAGGTGGATCAGTTTAAGTACTTGGGGTCTGTTGTTGCAGCAAATGGTGGAGTGGAAGCAGATGTACGTCGGAGAGTGAATGAAGGTTGCAAAGTGTTGGGGGTAGTTAAGGGAGTAGTAAAAAATAGAGGGTTGGGCATGAATGTAGAGAGAGTTCTATATGTGAAAGTGATTGTACCAACTGTGATGTATGGATCGGAGTTGTGGGGAATGAAAGTGATGGAGAGACAGAAATTGAATGTGTTTGAGATGAAGTGTCTAAGGAGTATGGCTGGTGTATCTCGAGTAGATAGGGTTAGGAACGAAGTGGTGAGGGAGAGAACGGGTGTAAGAAATGAGTTAGCGGCTAGAGTGGATATGAATGTGTTGAGGTGGTTTGGCCATGTTGAGAGAATGGAAAATGGTTGTCTGCTAAAGAAGGTGATGAATGCAAGAGTTGATGGGAGAAGTACAAGAGGAAGGCCAAGGTTTGGGTGGATGGATGGTGTGAAGAAAGCTCTGGGTGATAGGAGGATAGATGTGAGGGAGGCAAGAGAGCGTGCTAGAAATAGGAATGAATGGCGAGCGATTGTGACGCAGTTCCAGTAGGCCCTGCTGCTTCCTCCGGTGCCTTAGATGACCGCGGAGGTAGCAGCAGTAGGGGATTCAGCATTATGAAGCTTCATCTGTGGTGGATAATGTGGGAGGTTGGGCTGTGGCACCCTAGCAGTACCAGCTGAACTCGGTTGAGTCCCTAGTTAGGCTGAAGGAACGTAGAGAGTAGAGGTCCCCTTTTTGTTTTGTTTCATTGTTGGTGTCGGCTACCCCCCAAAATTGGGGGAAGTGCCTTGGTATATGTATGTATGTATGTAAGAATATAAAATGGTCAGAAATAAATGAAGAATTGAACAAAGAATGGAAAAATGTATTTTGTAAGTGATAATATACTGTACAGGTAAACACGGACATACTGTACAAAATAATGGAGAAAATTGTTGAAAAATATGTACCGAAAAAAAAAAAAAAAACAATGAACAAAAGACATGCATACCAAGAGACAGAAGGATCTTATTTTAGAAAATTAGAAAGTGAAAGAAAAATCTTTCAAAAGAAAAAATGTGTAGAAAATGATGGATATAAAATGTAAGATAGAAAATGCAGAACAAAAGATTATACAGTCGAAAGAAAATGAAAAAAGGGACTTAGAAGAAAGGACACTTCAAAATATAAAAAAAAAAACACCAAAGTACTGTACTTTACTCCTATGCAAAAAAGATGAATAAAGGGAGATTAGAAATAGGCCCTCTAAGAACTGAAGGACGGCTAACGAATGAAAAAAAGGAAATATGCAACATATTAGCAGAAAAATATAAGAGTGAGTTCACGCCAAGAATTGCGAATGAGAATAATGAAACAGAAATGGGAGAAGAAAATGTTGAATATCTAACGGATACAGATATTAATGAAGCAGATATTGTCAAGGCTATAAACGAAATTAAAAATGGATCGGCAGCCGGACCAAATGGAGTTCCAGCGATTTTGTTAAAAAAAACTGCAAACACTATCGCGAAGTCGCTTGCAATACTGCTAAGACAAATTGTAGATATGAGCGAGATATATGTTAAACATAAATTAGCTTATATAACCCCTATCTTCAAAAGTGGATCAAGACTAGAGGCAAGCAATTATAGACCTGTTAGTCTAACATCACATATTACGGAAGTGTATGAGAGGGTAATAAAAAAGAAAATAATGGATCATTTGGTTAAAAATTTGGTTAATATAGGTCAACACGGTTTTGTGCCCGGAAAAAGTACACAGACCCAACTGATAGCACACTATGAAAACATATACAAAAATATGATAAATGAAAAAGACACAGATGTGATCTATCTAGATTTTGCAAAAGCCTTTGACAAGGTAGACCATAATATACTAGAGAAAAAAATTAGAAAGCATAATATTGTGGGAAAGATAGGAAAATGGGTAAAAGAATTCCTGCAATTCAGAAAACAGATAGTGGTTGCAAATGACGAGAAATCAGATGAAGCTCAGGTAATATCTGGCGTGCCACAAGGTACGGTATTAGCTGCACTGCTGTTTGTTATTATGATCTCAGACATAGACTGTGATGTTGAAAACTCTGTAGTGAGAAGTTTCGCCGATGACACAAGAAAAGTAGAGAAATTACTTCACTACAAAGAGATCTAAATAAAATATATGAATGGGCGGAGATAAATAAGATGGTATTTAACTCCGATAAATTAGAATCAACAAATTATGGAAACAGAGAAGGAATGGTATATGCATACAAGGGACCTAATAACGAGACAATCACAAACAAGGAAGCAATTAAAGACCTTGGTGTAATATTAAATAGGAATATGTTATGCAACGACAAACAGCAACACTGTTGGCTAAATGTAAACCAAAAATGGGAATGTTATTCAGACACTTTAAAACAAGAAAAGCTGAACACATGATTATGCTTTACAAAACTTATATACGTAGTACACTCGAGTACTGCAATGTGATATGGTACCCACACTACCAAAAGGATATTGCACAAATAGAGAGTGTACAAAGGTCCTATACTGCTAGAATAGAAGAAGTTAAGGACCTTGACTATTGGGAAAGACTGCAATTTTTAAAACTATACAGTCTAGAAAGGAGAAGAGAACGCTACATGATAATACAAGCATGGAAGCAAATAGAGGGAATTACTGAAAACATGATGGAGCTAAAAATATCAGAAAGAGCAAGCCGAGGTAGATTAATAGTGCCAAAAAAATATACCAGGAAAACTAAGGAAGGCACACAGGACATTAATCCACTACGCACCAGCATCGATAATGCAGCGACTATTTAAAGTGCGGCCAGCTCATCTAAGAAACACATCAGGAGTGAGCGTAGATGTGTTTAAGAATAAGCTCGATAAATACCCAAGATGCATCCCTGACTGGAAGATGCAAAATACACCAGAATATGCATTAGCAACTCTCTGGGGGATATACGAGGTGCCTCACACTGAGGGACCTGGAGGAACCCAAACATAAAATAAGGCAATAAGGCAAATAAGGTAAGGTATGTTCCAGCCTTTCATTTATTAAGTAATATTTCTTTTCCTTTCCTAATGTTCAATTACAGTACCTTCAAACAAGAAAAACCTCCTACCCTGAAAGCATGTTGCTGCTATTTATATAGGACTCCATGCATGCCAGTAATAAGTGAAACAGCATACCTCTAGAATAATAGCATTTCCAAATCTCCCAAACCCATCAAGGACTTAGTCCTTCTTCTTCCCAATCGTTTATCCCTATAATAAGGGGTTGGTTGTCTAATTCACCCTCTCCAATGCCTTCTATCAAAGGCATCCTCTTCGACCGAACCTCTTCTCTCCGTATCATCCTTCACCTTATCTAATTCTCTTCCTCCCTCTTGATCTTCTCCCCCTAACAGGTTCCTACCAAGCCCTCCGCTCTATCTCCCCACCAGACATTTTGAACACACCATCTCAGTCATGACATACTTATCATCTCAGTAATCTTTACTACTGCCATTCTTATTTCATTATTTTCCAATCTTTCAGTGATGTTCCCGTAATCCCCTAAGCATTCTTATCTGTTCTCTCAAGCTTTGCTTCCTCTTTTTATCTTGAAGCCCAAGTTTCTGATCCATACATTAATCCTGTTCTTATTACTGTGCTATAGATCTTGACTTTTACCTTGATTGGCATTTCCTTATCACATACCATCCCTGCTACCTCTCTCCACTTTCCCCATGCTGCCTTTACCCTATTCTCAACTTCAGCCTCACTTCCTCCCTCCTGATTTAAAGTTGATTTCAAGTATCTAAATTGTTCTATCTGTTTTATAACTGCTGCTCTTCTTTCATGTATGGCTATACTGTCCCTACCTTCCTTACTGCTCACCATAGCTTCAGTCTTACCCACATTTACCCTCAAGCCACCCCTTTTCAGACTCTTGCCACTTTATCACCATTCTCTGTAATTCTTCCTAATTTTCAGCAATATTCACCAAATCATCTGCATATAGCACCTCCCATAACTCATCATTTCTGATACTTTCACTTATCAATCAAAGACCAACACAAATAAAAACAGGCTTAATGTTGACCTCGGGTGTAATACAACACTTCAAAGGTTTCTGTTTCTCCAACAGCTGTTATTACTTTTTTCTCCATAAATTACTTTAGTAAAGGCAAGTACAGTAATCTTGAAGTCAGTAATTGCAATTATGATTAGCAATAACAATGGCTGGAATAGCAACCTAGTAACCGATACACACACTAATGCCGAAGTAGATGTGTCTACGGAGCTCTTAAAATTCTCCAGAAGGACAACAAAGGAAAGGTTGCCTCCATTAACCCCACCAAAAAAAACTCATAAAACCTTCAGCCACTCTAATTTAGACAGAATCCCTTGCAGTAGTCACCGTAAAAAAACCATAAAACCTTCAGCCACTCTAATTTAGACAGAATCCCTTGCAGTAGTCACCGTAAAAAAACCATAAAACCTTCAGCCACTCTAATTTAGACAGAATCCCTTGCAGTAGTCACCGTAAAAAAACCATAAAACCTTCAGCCACACTAATTTAGACAGAATCCCTTGCAGTAGTCACCGTAAAAAAACCATAAAACCTTCAGCCACTCTAATTTAGACAGAATCCCTTGCAGTAGTCACCGTAAAAAACCATAAAACCTTCAGCCACACTAATTTAGACAGAATCCCTTGCAGTAGTCACCGTAGAAGAGACAGGAGTGAGGGGAGTGGGAATGATGATGAATGTAGCAAACACGAACATCAATAAGATTTTCCATTTAGGGAGCTATATCAAACCTCATCCAACCCAATAACTTATTCACTGAAGAAACATGATAAATTCTTAGATAATTTGTATTTTTCTTAACAATACAAACATTAGCTATTTCATTAGGGGTTATACTTTCGGCATAGCTGAAATGACGAGCCATTAAAATTTGGCGAGGGTTAACTACCCACACCGCTAGTTAGCGGGGGTGGGGGGGGGGGGGGTTAGCTTGCTACCACTCCCGTTCACACACCTGTGATTTAGTCACTTTGCTTGGAGGTAGGACTTCAAGGGGGATGGGGTTGGCGGCCAAGTTTGTATAAATAGCTAAGGTTTGTATAGTTAGGAAAAATAAAAATTATCTACAAATTTGTCATTTGTTCCGTAACTGGAATACAAACCACACTATTTATTAGGGGGTGACTCACCCATTAGGAAGGGTGGACATCACTGCCAATCTGGCTTTTGGCTTTGCCCAGGGGCTCCTTATCAAAGTATGTTAGTACTAAAGAATAAGGAGTCCCTGCCCTCGCTCAAACCTTGCTACCCAAGGTCCGCGGCCTACGCAAGCTGTGTGTTGAGACGTGCAGAAGTGTGACTGTCTAGGTAAAGTTATTCCGAGTCTATGTAGGAAAAACCTGACGTAACCAAGACTTCCCAATACCACCTCGCCAGGGTATGGGGACGCAACAGTATTAGCTTAATACTAGGTACACAAGGGAGCATGGTTTATTTGCAGTGGTTTGAGGTCAGCTTATGCAGAGAACCCAGGATGCTGCTTTCTCCACGAGAGGGTAGGATGAAGAAAAGAATAAGAGCCTGTCAAATTTTTTCATTCACGCAGACTAAAACCGGGTAACAGTGCCCTCAACCTTCTGCTACTTGTCCAATAAGGAGCTTGAGGTATACAACCAGCTGTTGTGCAGCCACCACCGGACCAATAGAGATCGTATCGAGTTCCTGTGGGTTACGTCTTGCAGGAATAAGGTTGTGAAAGTCACCTGGAGCATTCACATCCTTTCTTGTAAAACCTGCGTCACAGAGTAATCTGCTATGAAGGACCAGGGGCATAGCTATGCCCCTGACACTGATTCGTCATGTCGAGATGATGTTTCAGTGATCCTCCTCTAGTCTCTCCCAGTGCTGATGACAAGAGAAGGGACCCGGGTGGGCTGTTGCTATTTTCTTTAGGTAAAGTCTCATACCTTACCCCGGGTACAGTAGCGGATGATCTGGATCGTCCGTTACCGAGTGGAGACTTGTGTAGGATCCGTCACCTCTGGAGACTGTCTGGCGACATACTCAGGGACGAAACTGAACATTGTCTTTCGCCCTTCTCATTAATGGGCGATGTCGAAAGAGAGACCATGAAGTTCCTTGACTCGTATGGTTGCTGTCCGATTGTGTAGGAACATTGTCTTCTTAAATCGGGTGAAAATTTGTTGCCTGGTGAAGTGGAACATAAGGAGGTCTCTTTAGATATTGGAGAATTTGAACAATGTTCCAAGAGGAAGACTGGAGAAACGCAAGTCGTAAGTCCGTATGAGTTAGGAAAGGTCTATCGATGAGAGGATGACACCAACCACACAAGAAGTTATACTGCCTGGTAGATTGATGCTGAGGAATTCCTCAGATATCTAGACAACCTATTCACAAAAGAGGTACTGGGTAGTCTCCAGGCGTACAATCATAGCAAAGCTATAGCTTGTGGTAGGTGTCAAAAGTGGGTTGTCTGTGATGTGGAGAGGGTTCTCTTGGAGACACTATCAGGAGCTGCAAAAGGTTTGGAAAACCGTTTTTGCATAATGCCGTAGCGGAGCTAGGAGAGTCCTTGAGAGGCTGACCGATGTTCTAGCCTTCTTGAGTGCCCTTCTCCAGACAAAACAGGGACGAGACGTAAACATCATTGTCATACCCACCATTGTTGCCAGAAAGCCTTGGGGTCTAGGGCTGGGGAGCAACAGCAGCCTGAGGTTCAGGAGCATTGTGAAAAAATCCCTAGTTGGTGGACCACGTAAAGTCGGGACTTTCTCAGCTACAAGGCGATCCAAAGACCATTCGGTATACCTTATCTGAGATGCTGTGCACAGATTGTCGGCAAGCACGTTCTTCTAGTTTGGAATGAAGTGGGCTGATAGTGGTACCGAACAGGCTTTGGCCCATCTTAGCGTTTATACTGTTAGATGGGAAGAGGCTACGAGCAAGTTCCTTCTTGCTTGCCGATGTGAGCCTCTATGTGGTATGTGGTGTTGTCGTCCATCACATCACTGAGTGGTCTGTTAGGAACCGATGAGGCTGCTGAAGGACCGGAAAGTTGGCCTTCATCTCTTAGAGATTAAGTGAAGGTACTTTCGGACTCTGTCCAGAGGGCTGAGGTCGTGTGGTGCAAAAATATGGTCCCTCCTCTCTTCTTTTGATGTGTTCTAAGCACAACATCAAGTCTGAGGGGAAGGATGAGAAGGTTATACTGCTCTGTAGATTCTAGACTGACACCCATCCCTTGAGGTTCGTCCAAACTTCTGGTCCCATGGGGGTCAGAATGTTTGGGGGATCGAGGGCTCGATTCCAGTCCGACTCAAGTCACTTTGGGATGGGAGCTGTCCTCGTTTTTGAGAAGGTTTTGTGGAGATTGGTGTCTAGAATCATTCCCAGATACACCAGTCTTCTGGGAGGGAAGTAGGGAAGACTTCCGCAGGTTTACCCTGATCACTGGATCTTGGTAAAAAGACTTCAGAAGTTCCGGTGGTAATGCAAGGTTGCCACTGAGTCTGCTAAGGTTAGTCAGTTGTCTCGAAATGGAGACAGAAGCCGATCCTGTAAGACCAGGATGGGCGTAGTTAAGAATATTCACTAACAGTGAGAACCACTCATCCTCCGATGAGACAAACAATCGGAAGCGCAACCTAATCCGCAAACGGGAAAGGTGCTCTTCCCAATAGTACACTGTTGTTGAAAGGTGAACGACCTTGAGAAGAGAAAGACCGTAGTCAATCTCTGAGAGGCCACATTCCCTTCGCTCAGTAATCCATGTTTCCTGTAGGAAAAGGGAAAAGGCGAAGACAATAATTGAATGAAGAGGGTCCAAGCTATGACGATTCCCCTGCGGCGGCCGAGTCAACAGTTATATGCCGACGGGAAGACCGATGGACCAGAGAGGGAGAGGTCGTTCCCCACGAAGTGGAACTGTGCTAGCCTTATTCGGCTGGTAATGTACGCAAGTGTCATTGTCGTATATGTATCACACGCACAGCACAAACACTGAAAAGGAAACTTATCACATTTCTATACACATATATATACATAAACATTAAGAATGTTTTCACATACAGGTAGTCACCGACTTACGACGGAGATAGGGACAGAGATGCTCGTCGTAAGTCGATTTCGGCGTATGTCGAACTAAAAAAGTGAAGTTTCCGTAGATTTATTAAGCTGTGTTTTGACTCGGCAATCATCCAAGTCACATTTTATTAATATTTTCTTACTGTATATCATTATTCAATTTTCTTGTTCCATAGTATATCTTATGCTCTAATAAATTCCTATTGTATTCTATTTTTCAATTTTGGAAACATTTTTGCAGTCAACAATTACCAGCTTTTTTTTTACCTTTGGTTGTGATCAGCTGTGCTGTTGATCCGACGGTCCCGCATTGCACATACAAATGGCGTAGTTTATATAATTACGTAATTTATTTGAAATATATTTATGATGAATATTATATACAGCACCAGAATGTTACATGATATCATTGTTTTCATATACTTTATTTATAGCCATTATTTTTAACCATACAATTATGTTCTCTCTTTTTCTGTGTGTACATGCGTTTGTACGGCTAGTTCATTTTTAAAGATTTATACAATATTTAAATTCATTTTCACTAGAACTTATAGTGTTTTATAGGGGTTTAATAAAGCAAGTTTGTGTGCTATTTTTCAATTTCGGGAGCATTTCAATATTTATCAATTACTTTGGTTTTACCATCGGTAGCGATCAGCTGATCTCCAGGTCACGCTACTGTACTGCGATTATGCGCACATAGCATTATTTATGTAATTTTCTTATTCAAAATATCTTCATAATTAATCTCTCTCTCTCATTGTTTATGTAATTTTCTTATTCAAAATATCTTCTTTTCTCTCTCATTTTGATTTTTAATTCCCTGTTAAATGTTCACATTTCTTTGAACATTATAAGAAATTCTTTGTATCATTACTCGATGTTTCGATAATGGGAATATCAGTAACACATCAAAAGGAAATCATTTGATTTGCCATTCACCTTCCACAAGAAATATGACGTTGTCAGACTATTTTTCTTAAGTTTGTGGTAAGTAGTACTATTCTCATAACTACTAATACAGACCACTAATCGTTACTCTGTGTTTCGATGATGGGAATACTGTAAAAAGATTACTATGTAACACGATGAAAGGAAATCATTCGGTTTGCCAGCGCGCTTCCGCCAGAAATATGACGTTACAAGACACGTCTCGACAAAGAATGACTTGCAAAATATGTAAATCCCCGTTCTTTTTTCTTGCAAGAAGTGAATGAAAATACTAACTTACCAAGCAAAAGAAGGTGATGAATGTAAGAGTTGATGGGAGAAGTACAAGAGGAAGGCCAAGGTTTGGGTGGATGGATGGAGTGAAGAAAGCTCTGGGTGATAGGAGGATAGATGTGAGAGAGGCAAGAGAGCGTGCTAGAAATAGGAATGAATGGCGAGCGATTGTGACGCAGTTCCGGTAGGCCCTGCTGCTGCCTCCGATGCCTTAGAGACCGCGGAGGTCAGCAGTAGGGGATTCAGCATTATGAAGCTTCATCTGTGGTGGATAATGTGGGAGGGTGGGCTGTGCCACCCTAGCAGTACCAGCTGAATTCGGTTGAGTCCCTTGTTAGGCTGGAGGAATGTAGAGAGTAGAGGTCCCCTTTTTTGTTTTGTTTCATTTGTTGATGTCGGCTACCCCCCAAAATTGGGGGAAGTGCCTTGGTATATGTATGTATGTACCAAGCAAATGTATTTCATTTACATAATGTAAAAGGTAATATTATTTCTAAGAAAATATTTGTCCTATGAGTTTACTTTATTTAGATAAATATGGATCTATTACCAGGTATTAAATAAAACAGCGTAGAATAAAATTTACGCTACGTAGTACTCATGACAATTGATTCAGAACCATAAAATAGTTTGTATCGTTACTTGATATTTCCATAATGGGAATACTAATATTAATCGTTAGCCTATTGGAAGGAAATCGCTGTATTGCCCGGTCGCTTTCGCGCCAGTAATATGACGTCACCAGACACTGATATGAAATCGGAAGATATTAAAACTGTTCTTTATATACTTTTTACTGAAAGTAAATACTGTATATTATCAATAAACGAAAATAATAATTTATCAAGATAAATCAGTTTATTTTTATACGAAAAAATAGATTACTTCCAAAGAAATATTTGTCCAATTAGCATACTATTTCCGATAGACTTGTGATGTCATCACCCTGAAAAAAATAGTCGTAAGTAGCACTACCTGTATATACAGTACATGTATAAGAAAAATTAGTTAACAGACAAAAATTAATGGCAGTCCAGAATAGGCGAGGAGGAAAAGCGGAAACAACCGCTCTCCATCCGAGCCAAAAGTAAAGTGACTAAATCACAGGTGTGTGAACGGGAGTGGTAGCAAGCTAACCCCCTACCCCCGCTAACTAGCGGTGTGGGTAGTTAACCCTCGCTAAATTCTAATGGCTCGTCATTTCAGCTCCGCCGAAAGTATAACCCCTAATAAATAGTGTGGTTTGTATTCCAGTTACGGAACAAATTACAAATGTGTCATATTCATAAATACTGTATTTACTATTACCAGTATGAGAAGGAGATATTTCTTTTATTACCAAATACTACTACTGTACTCTTAGCTAGGAGGTAAGAGAGTAAAAGTCCCTTTATGTTTTTTTATGTTTTTGTCTACTGCCTCCCAAAATTGGGGGAAGTGCATTGGTAGATAGATTGATTACACTTACTTGTAATAAGTGGAACATGTTACCGCACGCTTTGGCAACTGCCGCCATCTTTGCAATGATTGGGAGATTGTGAATTACAAAAGATACCTCACTCTTCTGGTTTCTTGCAAGATTCTGAGCATGACCAAGCAATCCAAAACCAGTAATATCAGTAGCACCATGTGCATTGTACTTGTGCATCAGTCTTGCGGCTGAAATAAAACAACATTCAAAAGAAAAATTAATAATTCTTCAATTATACAGTCCTCCTATAAAAATATATTTCCTATTCCTATAGTCAAAGCAAAAACTCAATTCACTAAAACTTATGCAATGGCCCCTTTAGGACAACACATTACAATGCAAAATCAAGGAAGCTTATCAAGTACTCAAATAATTTATGAATGCAACATACACACCATTGAAATCCAATCTTACCAGTTCTGTTGAGTCGTGCCATTGAATCCATTGCTCTTTGATATGCCTTTCTCACATCCTCTTCGGAAACGACTAACTTAATTCTGTTCCATCTTTCTGGCTGGTCTAACCATTGATGAGCGTTCACAGCTACTTGTGTTCCTAAAGGTTTAGTCAGCACCAAAACATCACCAACTACAGCACAATCGGGCCTGAAAGATTAAGAACATCTTGAATGCTATATCAAATAAAATACCTAGAAGGAACAAATATTGCATTCACAAAATTGTGTCATACCTACAATAGATGTACCCATGTGTTGATATACATGCAAATGTGGAAGCTCCATGGAATACCAGAAATAACACAACTTGTTAAAAGAGGCTGCACAAGTCATACATAGGAAAGGTGATGCACTGAATAGAAAATAGAGAGGAGTGAAGCTGATGAAGCACACAGTCAACTTGTAAGATTAAGTTGACAGAATAACCAAGGCATTGACATCTAATGAAAAACTATTTGACTACTTTTGTCAAGGCAATTACAAAACAACAAATACAGATGCATGTACAGCAGATCTGGGAAAAAGGTTAAGATCTAGGGTAATGTAAAGAAGGGCCGAGGAGGGTACTGTAAGGAGGAGTTGAATATGTAAAAGATGTGATAATGGCAACAGAAAAGGAGAAAGAGTAGTTCATAAGAAAGTTATGGCTATGCTATGAATGATTTAATGGCGAATGTCCCATTTTAACTATCATTATAAATATTTATGTTCCTAGATAAAAGAGTATCATTGTAAGATTAAACGGGAGTTAACTGCATTAAAAGTATAGCATGAAACTTTTGAAAAAAAAAAAAAAAAATAAAGTAATAACATATCTTCAGCAATTGGTATATTTGCTGCTTATGAAGAATGTTGATAGTGGCTTGCATGAACTATTGAAGATTTGAGGAATCTTGATTTTGTGGTGGAATGTTCCTGGAGAAAGAAATGAAATTACAGATTTGATGACAGCTATTTCCTGAAGTGAAAGAGAAAGTATACAAGGGAGTAGTTTGCTAAAGAAATGAACGTGAAAGTACCCGATATCAGAGAGTGGATTGCAGAAAAGTCAATTAAAATAACCAAATATACACTTGAAGCAGTCTTCTACTTGTATCAGCTTATGAATGATTGAGGAAATGAATGATTGTTTAGGTATTGAATAAGTGAGCCCGATTGAAATAAATGGAAGGTTAAAATGGAGACAGCTGCTTTTAAGGTTTGTACAAAACTTTTGAAACTATTTTTGTTTGGAGAGAGCACAGTGAAGAGAGAGATCTTTAGCTATTGGTATATTTGCTGCTAATGATTAATGCTGATATCACACTTACAAGAACTATTGAGGATTTCACAAATCTTTGGAGGAATATGTGACTGAAAAATTATTCCCATTACTCATTTGATGTCAAAGTTGCCTTGACATAGGACTATTAGAATGTTAGAGAACGTAGATCTTTTGTTTCTGCACAAAGGACCTATGATTGGTAAGAAATGTCAAGAATGGTTCAGATTCAATTGCTTGAGCTAGTGCTGTATGGTTTGAGAGATTTGGTATGTGAATGGCTTAATGTGGTTATCCCAGGCAGAGCAAATGAATAAGGAGGAAAGTAATGAAACAAGTGTGTAAGAGACCAAAAGAATTAGATGAATGACCATAGATAATTATCACACAAAATAGACTGCAATAATTACAGGATTGTTAGAGAATGTAAATCAAATGATTTAGCGGAGAGAAGTGATGATTGTTAAGGAATTTAGGGGAGGTAGCAATTTTATGCTTAAGTGTTTGTTGTATGGTTTAACAGATTTCTTAATGATTCTCTATGTAAACTTTTGGAATAATTTTCTAAGACACCAGAACAATTGGACTGGTGAATGAGAATAAGTACCATGCAAGAATGGAAAAGTACATACAGTAGGGTCCCGAATTATGCGATTCCCCTTTTATGCGTTTGCTATTTTTCTAAAATAAATTTTCTGTATCTGCTAAGCTGTTCAAAGTCTGCGAGTCAAGCACTACAAAATGTATCAAATCTATTGTCTTTTTAAGCTTATTGTTAGCCCTAAATACGGTGCTGGATAATAAATGTTACAAAACGATATTTACCTTACATCTTATTAACATAATTTCATAATAAATAGCCTACTTAAGGATAAAATTCCACATCAACAATGAAATCAACTTTTGCGAGTCCAGCTGACAAAATGTAAACAGAATTGTGGTTACGTTCTCGGTAATCTTTATCTTTCTTTCACCTTTCGATAATTTTAATGGTAGTGTTAATGATAGTATATTAAAGCATTATTTTTGTTTAGTATAGTATATATAAAAGCTTTATTTTTCCATTCGGGTGTTAAAGGCTTTCACACGTAAGCTGAGTTAGTTTATCGGCAGTGAATAGCCTAGACTTCGGTAATGAGTCGGTGTTATTTTGTAATATTTTAAACAGTATAGATTTTCTTTAAAAAGATTTTGTTTTGTATGGTTCATGGTATAATTATAAAAACAGCTTAAAAAAAAAAGAGAGAGAGAGAGAGAGAGAGAGAGAGAGAGAGAGAGAGAGAGAGAGAGAGAGAGAGAGGATTTACCCGATTCCACCTTTAAACATGCTAATGAAAATCCTGGACATGCTCAGGACTTTCAAAGGTCGGATTGCCCTCGTAGCCCTCAATTAGCCCAATGCAACTGGTTCCCTCTCTTGGTGGAACTAGGACTCCGACCTCGGCGGATTCCCAAACCAAGTTAGCACGGATGGAACTATCTCACAGTGTGTCTGCTTCCCCACGAATTCAGAAAGCTCCAACAACAGGCGCTTGCTCGTATGGTAGAAAATAAGTACGAGATGGATCTCCTGCGTGATACACAGCAGGAAAGGTAGGTTCTTCCCTATGAAAGGAAGAAACCAAAGGCGTAGGTAAGTTCCTGGCCTCACGAAACGCCGTTCACTCTAGCCCTACAGGCACGACAGCGAGGAGCGGGAAAAGAAAACAACCTCCATACTCCATCATTGTCTTGTTCCAAAGAGCTGGAACCTGGCATCACTAAATCCAGCACTCGTTTCCTAAACCCAGGGGGTGGAGGACCACGTGAGTGAGGTGGGCCTCGCTCACATACGAGAGGTGAGTTCAACACCAGGCAGAGAAGCTCAGTGCTTCATACGTTTTGCAACCTCATTGCACTGAGCGAGCTTAGGCTAAGAGTGCACAGCATAATCAGCAAGCTTAGAAGACTGGCCCAAGTCAGCTTCTGGGTTCACCTCAAGAGGATTTCCCGACTGGTAACTCTGAGGAGTACTGGTATGCAACTGCTCTCGTTCGTACGCTGCAGCTACATGAAAAAAAAGTGAATGAGCAATTGCAAAGGTAGCTGCAGCTAAAGCCACAAGAAACTCTGGCGGGTCACCCACTGCTGAGTCTCAGAGAGGAGAACCGTAGTCAACCCTTGGAGAGGCAGGTAATGCTACCACTGTGCCTCTAACTGTACCATCTCCAAGAGTCATTCCTTAGAGGGGGACCGAAAATCCCCAAGGAAGGCCAAAGTTGATGCATAGCATCAACGGAAAGAGATTCCCCTACAGCCGAGGGTGACGCCACTTTGCTATGGGAAGCGCCGGAGTACTGTGAACCTAATGGTTGTCCAGGGGTCAAACAGCCATCACTTTTGCTCGATCATCCTCCAAAGGAGATCGGACGAGCAGAGTCAATGTGGAGGGAATGAGAAGCCGGAGTAAGAAGTCGGGACTTCTTTGCTTTCGAGGAAGACCCCAAAAGAGAAGAATTCCACCTGGACTCCTTTCATTGCCTACCAAACTGCACCACTGGGAGGACAACCACTTCCCGACACTCGTTACAAGGAGACTCCTGTTAGCAAGAATGGCCTCTGCAAGCAGGACAAAGGGCACGAGGATCAGTCTCCAAGGCCGACATGAAGGTGCCGCAAGGGAGACTTTCCACGCAAAGAAAAACCTGCATGGTAGCAAACCTAAAAGATTACATGCACTTCTGAAAAGAAAAAGGTTGAAAGTAATAACCATTTGTATTTAAGTTAATGGGAGAGAGAGAGCACATCTCTCCAAGCCAAAGGTGAAAATTACGTCGCAACCACCGCTAACTAGCTGCGGGTGGTTAAACCTGCTAAAACTTTTATGCCTAGTTTCACCTTTCACCTAAGTATATATCCATAGTAAAGAGTAAAATGGTTTGCATTAGGTGTTGGATCAATGAGTTTTTAAAGGACAATAGTAGCTGTTTGTAAGTTGTATAAGATTAAGGTGTGTACAATACATAATGGAGAACCTTGCTATGTATATATGCTAACAATATGAAAAAGAAAGGGAGCATGTTACATAGCAGTTTTTAATGGTATTCATTACAACTGGATTGGCAAGAAATATGGAATGAGTAGTCTGTGTGAGATGACTATAAAAGGTAACCAAGAAAGAGAAGAGAAGTAAATAAGATGACTGTGAATGATGAGTTTCTGTGTATCTTATCTGATTGAGTATATAATTTAGTATGAAAGGTTAAAATGCTCATTGAGCTGGATTTTGATAGATATCAGATACCTTTTTCTAAATTAGAAGACCTATCACTACCATTTTGGGATCTAATGTCTAAGATAAGAAAGTGCACCTTCTGCTCTCCCAAAAGATATATATTTTATATAGAGTAAGTTTCCTAAGAATGGTTCTGTTTAGGGATACTGTATTTTGATATTGGTTTGAGTCTTTTGAAGACGATATGCAATTAATAACTACAGTACATTGTTAAAGAAGTTGAAATGAAAAGCATCCAGGTGAATGGTTTGCAGAAGGCATTGTCAAAATGAGTGGTTTGTTGAAAAACAAGTATTACTGGCTTTGTAAAGTAGCATATTTTGGGGAATAACGAGTGTGTGAGTTTGGAATTTTAAAAAAAATAACATAGGTTTGTTGAGAATCAAAAAGCTCATCAAGCTACATATAAGTTTTCAAGAAAAAATTATTCCTGTTGAAGAATTAATGTTTGATAGACCAAGACACCTCATTGAAAATGTTGACTGAGAAAGTTAAAGAAAAGTAAATGAAATCATACAAATCATACACTTGAGGAAATCGATAAAAAGCTGCACTAAATTTGAGACAGGAAAAGCAACTTTATTGGATTTGTATTATGAGAAGAAAGTGACATGATGCATGAATGCTGAGAGAGGACAGTTAACATGGAATGGAGGACCAAATGGAACCGATTCAAAGATTATTGCAGGCGGCTATATATATGAATGGGGATTGATTTGAATAATGATACTGACACAGCCAGCTAAAATGATGTAGTACAGTACTGCACATAAAACACTAATCATAAGCTTTACCAGAATAAGCACATGGGAGATAGTCTCGAACAAGATAAAATTAACATTCTGAAATGAGCATTAATATGACAAATTCGTAGATAATTTGTATTTTTCCTAACGATACAAACCTTAGCTATTTATTAAGGGGTATTACTTTCTGCGAAGCTGAAATGACAAGCCGTTAAAATTTAGCGAGGGCTAACTACCCACATCGCTAGTTAGCAGGGGGGTAGCTTACTACAGCTCCCACTCACACACCGGTGTTTTGGCTCACTTTGCTTGGAGGGGGGATAGGGCTAGCGGGCAAGTTTGTATAGATAGGTAAGGTTTGTATCGTTAGGAAAAATAAAAATTATCTACGAATTTGTCATTTGTTCCGTAACTGGAATACTAACCTACGCTTTTCATTTAGGGGTGACTCGCCCATTAGGAAGGGTGGATGTCCCTGTCAATCTGGCTTTTGGCTTTACCGGGGCTCCTTATCTGAGTAGGTTAGTACTCAAAATAAGGAGTACCTGCGCCGCGCTAAACCTTCCTACGCAAGGTCCGCGGCCTATGCAAGCTTTGTTGAGATAGTTAGAAGTGTGACTGTAGGTAAAGTTATTCAATCTTTTTGTAGGAAAAACTGTTGTAACCAAGACTTTCCCAATACCACCTAGCCAGGGTATGTGGACGCAACAGTATTAGCTTAATACTATAGTCTATTTTTTATAGCGGTGCATATTTGCACTTGACTCACAGGGGTGCCCTTTTAGCTCGGAAAGGTTCCTGATACCTGATTGGTCGGAAGTATTTTTGTCCGAACACCTTCATTATTCTCGAATGATTACCAAGTAATGTGAATCGAAACTTATTTATCAACCTATATTTCTCCATCATATATATGTTTTGTCAATAAACAATGTAAATGAAATAATATATTATAAAGAATCGTCTTGGTCATTCTAAATTTGATAACACAATCCGCCGAAGTCAACGACAGCAGCTGGTTTTCGGATGCACGCTTTGTAATTTTGTAATTTTTCACATATTTTAACGCAAATTGGGATAGATTACACTCAGCATAAGTTAAACATGTTATTATAATCTTTCTTTGAATCCCAGAACTTACCAAAAACATGCAATTAATAAAACCAGATATTTGTGAAAACTTATGGGGAGGTGAAAGAACAGCCTCTAGCGGCCTGGCGGAAAAACGATCCCTTCAGAGTTGTAGACGCAGTTTGTTTTTTCTTTCGTAATATAGTTCGGCCTATTCCATTCAGTTTAAATAGTCTTACATTGTTTCTTTTCGTATTATTTTGCTTAGTATTTTCCCACATTCCTGTTCCTCACCGAATATCTATCTATTTTCCCCGATATCCCTTCTTTCATATAGGCCTATGTGATATCCGCACTACGATTCCTTATGTTTTGCACCTTACGTCAGTAAGTATGTAAATAATAATAACAACATAAATTTTATGCTGTGTAGCAAGTATAACCTATTCTGTAAACCTGATATTAAGCATAGTATTTTTTTATTCCCGCCTCTACACTATTTTAATGAGACTAGCACGCGCTTCCCTTCAAGCCATCACTTTCGACAGAGGATAAGAAATAAGGAATATCCCATATATGAAAGAAGGGATATCGGGGAAAATAGATAGATATTCGGGGAGGAACAGGAATGTGGGAAAATACTAAGCAAAATAATACGAAAAGAAACAATGTAAGACTATTTAAACTGAATGGAATAGGCCGAACTATATTACGAAAGAAAAAACAAACTGCATCTACAACTCAGAAGGGATCGTTTTTCCGCCAGGCCGCTAGAGGCTGTTCTTTTACCTCCCCATAAGTTTTCACAAATATTGGGTTTTATTAATTCCATGTGTTTGGTAAGTTCTGGTATTCAAAGAAAGATTATAATAACATGTTTAACTTATGCTGAGTGTAATTTATCCCAATTTGTGTTAAAATATGTGAAAAATTACAAAATTACAAAGCGTGCATCCGAAAACCAGCTGCTGTCGTTGACTTCGGCGGATTGTGTTATTAAATTTAGACTTACAAAGACGATTCTTTATAATATATTTATTCTTTCACATTGTTTATTGACTAAACATATATCTGATGGAGAAATATAGGTTAATAAATAAGTTTCGATTCATATTACTTGGTAATCATTCGAGAACAATGAAGGTGTTCGGACAAAAATACTTCCGACCAATCAGGTATCATGAACCTTTCCGAGCTAAAAGGGCACCCCTGTGAGTCAAGTGCAAATATGCACCGCTATAAAAAATAGAGTATAGGTACACAAGGGAGCATGGTTTACCTGCAGTGGTTTTGAGGTCAGCTTATGCAGAGAACCCAGGAAGCTGTTTTCCCCAAGAGAGGGAAGGATGAAGAAAAGAATAAGGGCCAGTCAAATCTTTTCATTCACGCACACTAAAACCAGGTAACAGTGCCCTCAACCTTCTGCTACTTGTCCAATAAGGAGCTTGAGGTATACAACCAGCTGTTGTGCAGCCACCACAGGACCGATAGAGATCGTATCGAGTTCCGGTAGGTCACGTCTTACAGGAGAAAGGTTATGAAAGTCACCCGGAGCATGTGAAACCTGCGTCAGAGTAATCTGCTTAGAAGGACCAGGGGCATAGCTAGGCCCCTGACACTGTGAGTCGTCATGTCGAGATGATGTTTTGGTGATCCTCCTTTTGTCTCTCCCAGTGCTGATGACAAGAGAAGGGACCCGGGTGGGCTGTTGCCGTTCTCTTGAGGAAGAACCTCATACCTTTCCCCGGGTACAGTAACATGATCTGGATCGTCAGTTACCAGGTGGAGACTTGTGTAGGATCCGTCACCTCTGGAGACTGTCTGATACTCGGGGACAAAACTGAACGTTGCCTTTCACCTTTCTCATTAATGGGCGATGTCGAAAGAGAGACCATGAAGTTCCTTGACTCGTTTGGCCACTGTCAAAGTGTGTAGGAACACTGTCTTCTAAACCAGGTGAAAATTTATTGCCTGGTGAAGTGGAACGTAAGGAGGTCTCCATAGAGACCAGAGAACTTGAACCATGTTCCGAGAGGGAGGTCTCAATTCCAACTGGGAAAAGGCAAATTGTAAGTCCGCACGAGTTAAGAAAGATCTAGCGATGAGGGGATGTCCCTTCCTTTCAGTTTGAAGGCAAGGCTCAAGGTTGAGTGATCGTCTTTACCTGTTGAGACTGAAAAGGAGGCCCTTTTCCTCTTGCATATACTCGAGGATTCCACTATTGCTGGAATAGAGGTATCGAGTTGAGAGATACGCCTTCCCATGACACCAACCACAAAAGACGTTATACTTTGCCTGGTAGACTGATGCCAAGGAATTCCTCAGATACCTAAACAACCTCTTCGCAACTTATTGCGAAAAGCCTCTGTGAGAGAGGAGGTACTGGGTAGTCTCCAGGCGTACAATCATAGCAAAGCTATTTCGAAGTGTGGTTGTCTGTGACGTGAAGACAGTTCTCTTGGAGGCTCTATCAGGAGCTGCAGGAGGTTTGGAAACCGTTCTGTGTAAAGCCATAGCGGAGCTATGAGAGCCCTTTAGAGGATGATTAGATGTTCTAACCTTCTTGAGTACCCATCATTGTTGGCATGCTTCTTGCCAGACAGCCTTGGGGTCTAGGACTGGGGAGCAGTGGAAGCCTGAGGTCAGTCAGCCAAGGAAGGTTGGCGATTAATGAGTTGGTAATCTGCTTGGAGAGCCCTGAAAGACAGTAGAATAGTTTAATGATAGTCAGTTGGTGATGGTGAGACACTGATGATCAGCAATCGATTGCGGACCGTTGATCAGTGAGCTAAAGATCAGCAAGCTGACGATTGGCTGGTCAAAGATCAGCAAGCTCACGATTGGCTGGTCAGAGATCAGCAAGCTGACGATGGGCTGGTTAGAGATCAGCAAGCTGAGGTCAATGATTGAAGAAAGATGAGCTGCCCATCATCAATCTAGTGATCAGCAAGCTGATGACTGGTTATAGACTAGCAATCGGAGATCATTAGCAATTGGAGAGAATAGAGGTCAATGATCAGAGAGAGATGAGCTAGCAATTGACGATCTGGTGATCGGCGAGCTAGCGATCAGCAAACAGTGATCTAGCAATCAGTCGGTTGATGACTTCTCATTGATAATTAAGAGATTTGCGAGCTAATGATAGGTCATTTGAAACGTTCAGATCGTGTTTGCTGACGGTGGTATTGTCAAGAAAAAACTCCTGAAGAGAAGGGACCAAGGATTCCCTGTGAGGAGTCTCGACTGATGGTAGATCGAGTTTAATTCCCCTTGAAAGATGGAATCTTCATGATCTTGAACCCTTCTGTAAAGCCTCTTCCCTCTTTTCCCTGCGGCCATACTGTAATGCGTTTGCGGGGAAAGGAATGGGGCAATGGTGACCTGTCAAAAAGTTTTCATTCTTTTTGCTTATTGCGTGAGTGCGCAGGAGAGTACCGGAGCGATGACGAACAGGATGATGCTGGTGCTCAGTTTCTGCTGAAGCGCAGTTTTCGGTGAATGCGTAGAAGAGTGCTGGTGAGCAGGCAAGCGCTGGTGTGCAGGTGAGCGCAGGCTCTTTAGCAAGAGCTGGCGCATTGGATCTGAGAACGCAACTGTACAGGAGTGCTGGATTTGAGAGCAGAGAAGAGTGCTAGCGAGCAGGCCGAGCAGGCAAGTGGTGGTGCGCAGTAAGGCACTGTGTCAAGTGTTGTGCAGTCTCCCTAGAATGCGCAGAATCGCGCGACCCCAGTTGCGCGGGCGTGAGAACTCACTCGTAGCAGAGCGCTGGCATGCTCGCGTGGAAGAATGCTGGCGCGAGGGTGAACGCTGGTGTGCAGAGATCGTTGGCGCATAGGACAACGATGGCGCAAACGCGCGAGTGTGCTGGAGCGCAGATCGTTGGGCATGCAGGAGACCAAAGCTGCGCGCTGAGGTTTGGTGAGCTCTGTTGCGCCGGCGATTGTAGGTTGGCTGGTGAGCTGGCAAACGTTGCTCTCTGTGGCGAGGTTGCGCTGATAGGACGATCAGGAACTGGGATGTGCCCTTTGGAAGGGCGAACATCCACCGATGGAGATCCAACGATCAGAGTTGAGGACTGAAGTCCAAAGACTAGCTGCAGCGTCGTCAGGAGAAGGCCCAGGAACAGATGACGCCCAAGAGGGTCGGTGGACCAGCAAGCTGACCTTCAGCAGTAGTAATCCTCCGAAGAGAAGTCTCTATGAGTGGCCCTTCTCGCCAATGAGAGAAGTGATCACTTCGCAAGAGAGACTTGCCTAAGACTAGGCTCCGCCCCCGAAGGAAGATTGACTCAGCAAGGGGGGAACGTAGTCTAGGCGAAGACCGCAACAACAGTGGGAGTCGATGAAGTGATGAAGATGCAGAAAGTTCTCCCATGGAAGGGAGAAACAACCTCACACCTGGGGAGGAAAACTCTCCCTCAGAGGGGAAAGTTGTCCAACCCCTGGAGGCAAACCTCCAGGTAGCACTCCAAGATGATCTGACAAGAGTGCTACTTGAGGAAGCATAGCCGGAGCTAGTTCCTCAAAGATGAAGTGCTGATCAGGTGTTGCCATGGGCGTACTTCTATGAGAAGGGATGACGCCCTTGATGATGTCCTCTGAGGGACGGCAGTGACAGCAGATTCCCCAGGCATGAACATAACAGCTCTGCTTTGTCAGCACTCTTAGTCAAACGAAGAAAACTGCATCGCTAACTGAGGAAAAATAAAATAAACTATGTAACAGAAAATTCCCTCCGGAGGAACACCTAGCCCGCGATGGGAAGGGAGACCACCGAGGGAACAAACATAAAATAAGTACTGCGCCCACCCTTCCCCGGTCGACATTGCCGGGAGAAGAGGAGCAGAGTAACTGTAATAAAACAAGAATTACAATTATTTAAATCAGCTAAAAATATTCACTAATAGGAAGAACCATTGAGCCTCTGAAGGGAGGTGTTCCCCACAGAGAAGAAGCAGAAAAGTTAAATCACAAACAATAATAATTTCACTTAAATAATTGAGAAAACAATCGGAAGCGCACCCAACCCGCGAACGGGAAAGGTACACTGTTGGAGGCCCATGAAAGGTGAACGGCCCTGAGAAGAGAAAGACCGTAGTTAATTTCCAAGAGGCCACACTCCCTTCGCTCAGTAATCCATATGTTTCCCGTAGGAAGAGGGAAAGGCAGAGACAACAGTTGAACGAGGAGGGTCCAAACGATAATGATTCTCCTGTGGCGCCGGCCGAGTTAATGGTAGGTTATTCGCCGACGGGAAGACCGATGGACAAGGGGGGAGAGGTCAGAAGGGAAGGTTCCCCGGCCTTGCGCAAGTGTCTTGAGAACCTGTCGTATACGTATCACACGCACAGCACAAACACTGAAAAGGAAACTTACGACATTTCCATATATATATACATAAACATTAAGAATATATATATATATATATATATATATATATATATATATCGTCGTCGTCGGCGCCCACTCGTGTCCGAGTATTGGGTTCTGTCGTTAGCCATCAGCCTCCTATCTATGGGGTGGGTGCTTATGCCTGATGTGGCTGTTAAGTCCTAGTCTGTGGTGGAAGAGTCGCGGACAGTGTTCACAAGGGAGGGTAGGTGGTGGGCAGGGCTGTTCTAATCGCTCTCTCCTTCTCCTCATTTTGTCTCCTCCTCTCCTCGAAGTCCACGGTGCCATGGTGTACTGTACTTCTCCAGGTTTTCCTGTCCCTGGCTGTTTCTTCCCATGAGGAAGGATCGATGTCAGTTAGAGCCAGGGTGCGCTTTAGTTGATCTTTATAGCGCATTTTCGGGGCTCCTCGTGGTCTGGTGCCCTGGGTCAGTTCTCCGTAGAATATTTTCTTTGGGAGCCTAGATGGATCCATCTTATGCACGTGTCCTATCCAGCGGAGGCGGTGGTGGATGATGGTGGCCTCCACGCTGGTCAGCGAGGCACGTTCTAAGACTTCAATGTTGGTGGTGTGGCTCTCCCAGGGGATTTTCAAGATCTGCCTCAGTTTCATTTGTTGGAAGCGTTCTAGGTTTTTAATATCGTTTCTATATAGCGTCCAAGTTTCACATGCATACAGGAACGTGGAGAGGACTACTGCCCTGAACACCATTATTTTGGAGGTCATTGTCAGTGCGTGGTTGTTAAATACGCGGCAGTTGAGTCGGCCAAAGGCGGAGTGGGCTGCCCTGATCCTGTTCTCCACGTCCTTTTTGATTGTGGGTGCTGATGTTAGGATGCTCCCTAGGTAGGAGAACTGGTCTACCTGTTCTAACGGATGGTCATTCAATGTGATATTGAAGTTTGGGAGCATCAGTCCTGGTGGATGTTGGACGAGGGTCTTGGTTTTATCTGTGTTTACTTGCATCCCAAAACGTTCGTAGGCAGAGTTGTATGCATCAGCTAACGACTGCAGGTCCTCTGCCATCTGACCTGGGGTGGCATTGTCGTCAGCATACTGCAGTTCTCGCACTGCACACAAGGTGGTCTTGGTTCTGGCGCGGAGTCTGGCGAGGTTGAAAGCGCCTCCATCCATGCGGAAACGTAGGTCGACTGAGGGTGTGTCTGGGGGAATTTCGTTGAGCATTGCTGCGGTGTATAGCGAGAAACACGTTGGGGCCAGAACACAGCCCTGCTTCAGGCTGCCGTTGATGGGGAATGGGTCTGAAAGAGAGTTCTGGTGGCAGACTCTCCCAACCATTCCGTCATGGAGGGCACGCACCAGCTTGACAAAATCGGGTGGGCAGCCATATCTTTTGAGGACAACCCACATGGCAGGTCGAGGTACTTTGTCGAAGGCCTTTTTCAAATCCCAGAAGATGAACATTATGGGCTGTTGTTGTTCGAGGCTCTTCTCTTGTAGTTGTCGCACACAGAAGATCATGTCTATGGTCCCGCGGGAAGGTCGAAAGCCGCACTGGGACTCTGGCAGGATGTCTTCTGCGAGAATAAGGAGGCGGTCAAGGAGAATCCGAGCGAAAATCTTACTCGCGATGCTTGGTAGTGATATTCCCCGGTAGTTGTTACAGTTCTCCCTGTCTCCCTTCTTGAAGATGGTAATGATGTTTGCATCGCGGAAGTCACTGGGGAGGGTCTTGGTCTCCCATATTTTCAGTATAAGGAGCATCAAACGGTTCCTCAAACCGGGGCCACCGTGAGTGAGGAGCTCTAACGGGATGTTGTCTGGCCCTGGGGCTTTGCCGGGCTTCATGCGCTGCAGGGCCTTGTTGAAGTCATGGATGGAGGGTGGTAGTGCCATCCAGTGACGGACGGGATGCTGCGGGGTCATTCGCAGGAGATCGTCTAGGGTGTCTGCTTGGTCATTGAGGAGGTTCTCAAAGTGAGACCTCCACCTGGCAGTCCAAAATAGGTGAGGAGGAAGAGCGGATACAACCGGTCTCCATCCGAGCCAAAAGTAAAGTGAGCTAAATCACTGGAGTGTGAGTGGGAGCGGTAGCAAGCTAACGGTCCCTTAACCCCTGCTAACTAGTGGTGTGGGTAGTTAAACCCTCGCTAAATTCTAATGGTTCATCATTTCAGCTTCGCAGAAAGTAATACCCCTAAATAAATAGCGTAGGTTTGTATTCCAGTTGCGGAACAAAACCAAATTAAGAGATATTTTTGGAGTCAAAATACAAATGGAATCAAGATCAACTTAAAATCAATAACAAAACATTTTAGTGCAAGATTAGTAACAATTATTCTCTGAAGAAAAGGCATTTACAATACTTACACAATAAATTCGTTGGGCTGGCAAACAGTTGTGGCTACGCCACCAATTGTACACCAAGGGTTCATCACAGTCTGTCCTCCAGTTATGAATGTGTTTGCTTCCTGTGCTGCATCCTGAAATAAATTTAGAAAAATAAATATGTAAAAATCATATGAAACCTGTAGGATTAATCAAATTCTCATACTGTACTTAAAATAAAAAAAATTATAGTTATCCATCCATCCATATACCAAGGCACTTCCCCCAATTTTGGGGGGTAGCCGACACCAAGAATGAAACAAAACAAAAAGGGGACCTCTACTCTCTCTGTTCCTTCAGCCTAATCAGGGACTCAACCGAGTTCAGCTGGTACTGCTAGGGTGCCACAGCCCAACCTCCCACATTTCCACCACAGATGAAGCTTCATAATGCTGACTCCCCTACTGCTGCTACCTCCGCGGTCATCTAAGGCACCGGAGGAAGCAGCAGGGCCTACTGGAACTGCGTCACAATCGCTCGCCATTCATTCCTAGCCATTCATTCCTATTTCTAGCACGCTCTCTTGCCTCTCTCACATCTATCCTCCTATCACCCAGAGCTTTCTTCACACCATCCATCCACCCAAACCTTGGCCTTCCTCTTGTACTTCTCCCATCAACTCTTGCATTCATCACCTTCTTTAGCAGACAACCATTTTCCATTCTCTCAACATGGCCAAACCACCTCAACACATTCATATCCACTCTAGCCGCTAACTCATTTCTTACACCCGTTCTCTCCCTCACCACTTCGTTCCTAACCCTATCTACTCGAGATACACCAGCCATACTCCTTAGACACTTCATCTCAAACACATTCAATTTCTGTCTCTCCGTCACTTTCATTCCCCACAACTCCGATCCATACATCACAGTTGGTACAATCACTTTCTCATATAGAACTCTCTTTACATTCATGCCCAACCCTCTATTTTTTACTACTCCCTTAACTGCCCCCAACACTTTGCAACCTTCATTCACTCTCTGACGTACATCTGCTTCCACTCCACCATTTGCTGCAACAACAGACCCCAAGTACTTAAACTGATCCACCTCCTCAAGTAACTCTCCATTCAACATGACATTCAACCTTGCACCACCTTCCCTTCTCGTACATCTCATAACCTTACTCTTACCCACATTAACTCTCAACTTCCTTCTCTCACACACCTTTCCAAATTCTGTCACTAGTCGGTCAAGCTTCTCTTCTGTGTCTGCTACCAGGACAGTATCATCTGCAAACAACAACTGATTTACCTCCCATTCATGGTCATTCTCGTCTACCAGTTTTAATCCTCGTCCAAGCACTCGAGCATTCACCTCTCTCACCACTCCATCAACATACAAGTTAAACAACCACGGCGACATCACACATCCCTGTCTCAGCCCCACTCTCACCGGAAACCAATCACTCACTTCATTTCCTATTCTAACACATGCTTTACTACCCTTGTAGAAACTTTTCACTGCTTGCAACAACCTTCCACCAACTCCATATAACCTCATCACATTCCACATTGCTTCCCTATCAACTCTATCATATGCTTTCTCCAGATCCATAAACGCAACATACACCTCCTTACCTTTTGCTAAATATTTCTCGCATATCTGCCTAACTGTAAAAATCTGATTCATACAACCCCTACCTCTTCTAAAACTACCCTGTACTTCCAAGATTGCATTCTCTGTTTTATCCTTAATCCTATTAATCAATACTCTACCATACACTTTTCCAACTACACTCAACAAACTAATACCTCTTGAATTACAACACTCAAGCACATCTCCCTTACCCTTATATAGTTATGAAAAATGTTATTTTCATTAGTAAAATAAATTTTTTAATATACTTACCCGATGATCATGTAGCTGTCAACTCTGTTGCCCGACAGAAATCTACGGTCGGGATACGCCAGCGATCGCTATACAGGTGGGGGTGTACACAACAGCGCCATCTGTGAGTAGGTACAGTACTCAAGTACTTCTTGTCAACAAGAACTCAATTTTTTCCTCGGTCCACTGGTTCTCTATGGGGAGGAAGGGCGGGTCCTTAAATTCATGATCATCGGGTAAGTATATTCAAAAATTTATTTTACTAATGAAAATAACATTTTTCAATATTAATCTTACCCGATGATCATGTAGCTGATTCACACCCAGGGTGGTGGGTGGAGACCAGCATACATGTTAACAAAGAAGCTAAGTATCCCGTATCTTATTTTAGCCGTTATTCAAAATAACAAACATAAAATAAATAAGTACCTGGTAAGGAAGTCGACTTGAACCATTACACTGCCTTTTTAAGTACGTCTTCCTTACTGAGCCTAGCGATCCTCTTAGGATGCTGAGCGACTCCTAGGTGCTGAAGTATGAAGGGCTGCAACCCATACTAAAGGACCTCATCACAACCTCTAATCTAGGCGCTTCTCAAGAAAGAATTTGACCACCCGCCAAATCAACCAAGATGCGGAAGGCTTCTTAGCCTTCCGGACAACCCAAAAATATTTCAAGAGAAAGATTAAAAAGGTTCTGGAATTAGGGAAATGTAGTGGTGGAGCCCCCACCACTACTGCACTCGTTGCTACGAATGGTCCCAGAGTGTAGCAGTTCTCGTAAAGAGACTGGACATTCTCAAGATAAAAGACGCGAACACTGATTAGCTTTTCCAAAAGGTTGCGTCGAAAATATTTTGCAGAGATCTATTTTATTTAAAGGTCACGGAAGTTGTGACAGCTCTAACTTCGTGTGTCCTTACCTTCAGCCAAGCTTGGTCTTCCTCATTCAGAAGGGAATGAGCTTCTCGTATTAACAGTCTGAAAATAATAGGATAAAGAATTCTCTGACATAGGCAAAGATGAATTCTTAACTGAACACCATAAAGCTTCAGACGGGCCTCGTAAAGGTTTTAAAATAGAACTTAAGAGCTCTTACAGGACATAATACTCTTTCTAGTTCATTTCCAACCATACGCTAAGTTTGGAATAACGAATGATATTGGTCAAGGCCGAGAAGGCAGCTCGTGTTTGGCTAGAAAACCAAGATGTAGAACATGTAGCCGTTTCGGATGAAAATCCGATGTTCTTGCTGAAGGCATGAATCTCACTGACTCTTTTAGCTGTGGTTAAGCATATCAGGAAAAGTCTTAAAGGTGAGATCTTACAGGGAGGCTGATTGAAGTGGTTCGAACCTGTCTAACATAAGGAATCTTAGAACCACGTCTAAATTCCAACCAGGTGTAACCAAACGACGCTCCTTCGTGGTCTCAAAAGACTTAAGGAGGTCCTGTAGATCTTTATTGTTGGAAAGATCTAAGCCTCTGTGACGGAAGACTGATGCCAACATGCTTCTGTAACCCTTGAAAGTGGGAGCTGAAAGAGATCGCTCTTTCCTCAGATATAAGAGGAAGTCAGCTATTTGAGTTACAGAGGTACTGGTTGAGGATACGGATACTGACTTGCACCAGTTTAGGAAGATTTCCCACTTCGATTGGTAGACTCTAAGGGTGGATGTTCTCCTTGCTCTAACAATCGCTCTGGTTGCCTCCTTCGAAAAACCTCTAGTTCTCGAGTCTTTCGATACTCTGAAGGCAGTGAGACGAAGAGCGTGGAGGCCTTGGAGTACCTTCTTACGCGTGGCAGACGTAGCAGGTCCACCCTTAGGGGAAGAGTTCTGGGAACGTCTACTAGCCATCGAAGTACCTCGGTAAGTTATTCTCTCGCGGGCCAGAGGGAAGCAACTAGTGTCAACTTTGTCCCATCGTGAGAGGCGAACTTCTGCAGTACCTTGTTGACAATCTAGAACGGAGGGAATGCATATAGATCTAGATGAGACTAATCTAGTAGAAAGGCATCTAAAAGAACCACTGCTGGGTCCGGGATAGGTGAGCAAAGTATTGAGAGCCTCTTGGACATCGAGGTTGCGAAGAGAACTATGGTTGGCTGGCCCCAGGTGACCCAAAGTCTCTTGCATACATCTCTGTGGAGGGTCCAATATGTTGGAATTATTGTCCCTTCCTACTGAGACAAACTGCTAAGACATTCAAGTTGCCTTGGAAGAAACTTGTTACTAGTGAAAAGTCTAGACCTGTTGAACAGGAGAGGAGGTCACTAGCGAACTCGCACCATGTCAGAGAGTAGGTCCCTCCTTGCTAGGAGATGAACATCAAAGCAGGGAGTTGTCCGTGTTGACCTCCATTACTTTGTCTTGAAGGAGAGACCTGAAGCTTTTCCAGGTCAGACGTACTGCCAGAAGCTTCTTGCTGTTAAAATGCATTGTCCTTTGACTCGAGAGCATAATCCCGAGCATTCCCTACCGCCTAAGGTCGCACCCCAGCCTACGTCCGATGCGTCTGAGAAGAGAAAGTGGTTGGGAGTCTGAACAGTCAGGGGAAGACCCTATAAAAGGTTGATAAAGTCCTTTCCTCAGGTTAGACCAGACTTATCTTCCGGAAACCGGGATCGAGACCGCTTCTAGCGTCTTGTCCTTTTCCAGAGAAGAGCTAGATGAAACCGAAGAGGACGGAGGTGTAGTCTTCTAAGTGACACCAATTGAACCACGGATGACAGTGTCCTAACCAGACTCATCCACAGCCTGACAGGGCCGTATTCCTTCTTCAGCATCTTCTGGAAGGATAGCAGGGCTGGGGATTGATTTTCTTGTTCAGCCATGTCCTCATCAGAGGGTTCCTCATCCGAAACTGATGAGGAAACGGCAACGGAGTGGGCAACGTCTGACTCGCTGAATCCGGTCGCACTGGTGGATGCGTGACGGAGCCGGACACAAGATCATGGTACTGCTGCACAGTCTGTGAACTGTCAACCATGGGGATGCGAGGAAGTACAGCGACAACCCGAAACTGTCTAGACTGTCTGGGTAGTACAGACAACCCCTTATCGGTTTGCTGAGGTTGCCGCACTGCGTCACAACAAGTCACCTCTGCTGGTTGTTGAACGTCTTCCCAGTGACACACTGAACGTCCACAACCACCTCCGAGAGTAGCTTAACGTCAACGTGCGACTGGCAACCCACACTGGGTCGCACCGGTGGAGGAACCATCTCAACTGGCGGACGTGAGTAGGATACCTCAGCGTCAACAGGGCGTACAACCAACCGGTAGGAAGGTCGTTGGCAAGAAGGTTCTTCTCCGTAAAAATCCTCTATCAAGGACTAAGCTTGGACTGCATGTCTTGCAACAAAGCCCAAGGTCTATGGGAGCAGGTGTGGCAACAGACGGGGTTAGCGACTGAAGCGGAACCATTTACCCTCCCTGGAAGCATGTTATGCTTAAATTAAAGTCCATAGGAGGCTAAGCAGCTTAAGGCTCCTCTCCAAATGACAGAGTCCTCAAGGGAATATCAGAAGGAGGGAGAACAGCACTTTCTCATCTACAGGAACCATGTTCGAGAAAAGCTAGGTTCTCTCAGTGAGGGTTTCACTGGTGCAAAAGCAGCAGACCAGAAGGCAACGTTATGAAACTGCTTGACAGTCTGTGAACTGTCAAAAACTGAACTGTCAACCACAACAGGAGCGTGAGGACATACAGCACTGGTGTATAAGTAGCAGACCAGAAGGCAACGTCGTGTAACTGTTTGACAGTCTGTGAGTTGGCAACAACCAAAATTGTGTGGGGAAGACTCAACTCCTGACTGACTAGTTTGCTGCGGGCGAGTGGCGGTAACCACAGTGTGTAGCGGAGGCTGACACACCGTGTCAAAACACGGCAGCTTGTGGTAGCTCACGCACGGCAACGGAGTGCTCTGTGTGTGGGAGTCATCATACATCTGGCAGGGTTGACTGTGCATGGGTGGAGGAGCTCTCACAACAAGAGTGTGAGAGCAGGAAGCCATGCCGGGCGCACAACCGTGGGAGGTGTAGGCCCACGGGTGCATCGTCAACCTTCTCCGCAGTCGGAGTGTGGGAGCTGGCAACAACAAAAGCTGAGTGTTGGTGCGTGGGAGGGGCTGCGGTGGGTTGCAGAGCATGCTGTATGGTATGCGGAGCATGCCGCATGGGTTGCGGAGAATGCCGCATAGTACTGGAACCCGGCAGCTCTACAGCACCTTCCCACTGCTGATGCGGTAGCTCACGCATGTCAACGGATGGTGCAGCAAGAACATGCGTCTGGCAGGGTGGACTGCGCATCGGTGGTGGAGCTCTCACAGGTGGAGTGTGGGAGCAGGCAGCCGCAGTATCTGCTGAGCGCACAACCGTGGAAGGTTGTAGATTAACAGGTGCATTGTCAACCTTCCAGCACGATACTCCTGCATGAAGGAGCAAGCTGAGACTGTATAGTCTGCAGCATGGACCACTAGGGTCTATGAAAGACGACAACAAACGGAGCTACTGTCCGTTGTGACTGAGGGTCTAAAACAGCTGGTGCGGCAACAGACGGAGTTACTGCCTGTTGCGGTACCGCCTTGCCTCTCTTGGGAGGTGTGCAGTCGTCGGATGACTGTAGCGAGTCCGAACTGACCCAGTGGCTACACCTAGGCCGTTGGACTTGCGCGGAAGGGACCGACTTGCACTTAAAAGCTGCAAGATTTGGTCCATGGTTTCTGCGAGAAACCTCTTCCGCAGACGAGGAATAAATGGGCTCTCTCGTCTTTGTGTGGGTGGGGTGATCACGTCGGCAACGTGTGTAGATACACCCGAAACCACGGAGGGAAACGTCTGTTCGTCGATCAAGACCTGTGGAACCCATAAGTCCTTCGACATTACTTCTCCCCTGGGCTTGGGAGCTTGTAAGAGGTATCGGACTAGGTGAACAACTGGCACGAACAAACGAACCCTCGAACGCAACACTGTAACACTTTGCGCATATCACTTTATCACTTTTGATTTTCTGTTTGCACTTATTTCACTGAACTCGAAACTTTAAGTGATTTGTACCTGAAACACGCAATCCTATCCTTCATTAAAAGGTAGTAATTGCGAAAACAGTTTTACAATGTAACAGAAAAACATAATGAAAGATAAAGAATTCAGTGACTGGAAAAGAGACTAAACACTAGATCAAATAAACTACGTTTAAAATCTCTCACCGCATAAAGCCTGGGAACAAGAATAAAACTCTAGAAACGTTTTACCTTCTTCCCCTATAGCGACTAGGGAGAAGAGTAAAAAACGAGAACAACGCTACCCGCTTGAACGAAACGTTTATCCTCCTCTCTCTCCCTCCGTCTCTATCTCTCTCTCTCTCTCATGACTTAGAACCTGAGAGATGAGCCCAATTATATATCGTTAAAACATATTATTTGTTAAAGGAAAAAAACTGAAAGGTTTCCCAAATAAAAAGTTCCATTATTAGAATTAAAACCATTCAAGCTAAGAAAGAATGAACGAAACGCTAGAATCGGTTTACTCTTACTGCAACGTGAAACCGTGAAATACTCTCTCTCTATCGTAACGATAGAGCGCATGTTGAACGTTCTGAACGTCAACAACTGCGGAGACTAAACTAAACGTTAGTTCATCTTTGAAAACAGTACGAGACTATCAAAGAAATTCTTTCAAAAACATTAAAATTAAAATAGCATAAATTCTTAACAGGAAATACGAAATGACGGGCTCAATGTTAATTAACTTCGGTTCCAAGAAAGGACCGCCTACTATTAGGAAAGGTCGCATATAAACAAACATAAAAATTAATTTTTATAAGTTTATAATAAATGGAAAGTTAATCGAAGAGGCCTATAAATGGCGGAGAGATATAAAATAAATCTATAACTTTGTTGAGCAAAATTACCAAAAACCTAAACACACTTCCGTCTAAGGGAAGGGTCGGTCATTAAAAGTGAAAGAGAGTCTATACTCTCTTCGACACCAACACTTCCGTCTAAGGGAAGGGTCGGCCATTTAAAAGTGAAAGAGAGTCCATACTCTCTTCGTCACCATAATTAAATCTATCCAAAACGAGTTCAAGTTTTGAAATGAAGATAAAACCCCTGCATAGCAAAAGCTCAAAACTGGAATAGTGTACTTCACCAAAAAGTTGTGAAAACAAATCCAGTTAGGGACGGCGTATTAGTAGGTCTTGCCGGTGGCACGACAGAGGAAAAATTGAGTTCTTGTTGACAAGAAGTACTTGAATACCTACTCACAGATGGCGCTGTTGTGTACACCCCCACCTGTATAGCGATCGCTGGCGTATCCCGACCGTAGATTTCTGTCGGGCAACAGAGTTGACAGCTACATGATCATCGGGTAAGATTAATATTGAAAAACATGAATTATCTCCAAATTTGTTATTTGTTCCAGTACAAATACAAACTTTCATCCTTTACATAAGAGACTAATCCTTGGGTGAGATTAAGTTCCTGTACTAACTAGCTAGAAAACTAATCCCAGAATTCCAAAACTTGGACCTTGCGGGTAGTGAGAGTTCAGGTTCCCTACACCTAGTGCATCACTGGTGTACCTGTGCCAGCAGACCATTGCCTATGTAATAAAGGACACCGAGCAGAAAATCTGCGTTGTATTCCTGAGGCATATGCATATATGTTAGTTGTGGATTTGCCTGGTTACTAAACACTCCTCGTAGGGTGTGTAAACTTCTATACCATGTACCAGAAAAGCTACCAGCAAAGTGGGGCTTCCCTACAAACTAATAGATTCCATCTGACATGGTTTCTAATACTGTGACCCAGTATAGGGGAAGATGATAGTGTAGGTAGTAGGTTGACCAGGGCAGCAGACACTTGTCGAGATAACTTTCTAGTGAAAGCTATTGGGTCCTTTGACTGACCAGACAGCACTACATTGGATCGCTCGCTCGATATAAACTCGATTTTTCCTTTATCTACACATCGTACACGAACTATGCTTGCCAATTCTCTATACATTCTCCTCTGTCCTCAAACACAAGACAACACTGAGATTGACAAACAATTCTTCATTCAAGAGGTTAACTACTGCACTATAATTGTTCAGTGACTATTTTCCTCTTGATAAGGGTAGAAGAGACTAAATTTAGCAATAGTAAGGACTTCTTTCATGAGAAAAACACTAAAAAATCAAACCTCTTGGATAATGCCATACACTCTGTACCATGGTCTTCCACAGGCTTGCTTGAGGGTACAGTTAGGCACACAAATCTATCCTATTTCTCTTTTTTTTTTTTTTTTTTTAAATGGTGCGTTGGGCAGACTTAGTAGGAGCGCCATGGATGTCTGGAGGTTTAACAAGGAGGTTGTCTTTTCCTTATCTGTTTCTTTATTCTTTCAAAACTATCCTTATTGTCCTCCCTTAGGTTAAGTGGCTATCATGTTGGGTATTTAGCCTTGCACAGTGTATCGGCTCCGCCATGTTGACCAATTTTTCAGACTTATCATCTTTAGTTTATGGGTTTTATCAATCACTTTATATATATTTCTGTACATATTTTTATCATTATTGTTAAGATAGTTTTCAAGTATCATGAATGTTTTTTATTGCCATAATTCTTATCCTGTTTGGAGATCAAGGACCCATCTACTGTATTGTAATAATTGTGGTCTGCATGAAAATATTCAAGGCCATACAGTTATCCAGACAGTATGATATTCTTTTGTGCTCAGAAACTTTGGTTTCTCAAATGAGGCACTAATCTCCTTATACCTAGTTTTAAAAAGCCAATACCTTTTGAAACAGGATGCCCTTCCTAGAGCCAGGAGAATGGCAGTGTATATTAAGATTAAGTACCCTCTTCTCATAAGTCCTGCTATGAATGTGGATGTCATGAGATTCATGTAATAAAAGTATATAGCTGTAATAACGATTTCTATTTGTATTCTATCTACAGGAATCCAGACATAGATGATTCTATCTTCGATTGTCTTCTTACCATTACGGCTAAAATGCAAGATAGAAAGGCCTCTTTTGTTTTTGCTCCTTTTAATGCTAACCAAAGGAATGATTAAAATGATATTTTAATTATAAATTTTTGAATATACTTACCCGGTGAATATATATAGCTGCAACTCTGTTGCTCGACAGACAAAAAAAACAGTAAAACTCGCCAGCGATCGCTATACAGGTTGTGGGTGTGCCCACCAGCGCCAACTGTCGGCCAGATACCATACTCGATGTAAACAAAGACTCAATTTCTTCTCATCCCACTGCGTCTCTATTGGGGAGGAAGGGAGGGTCATTTAATTTATATATTCACCGGGTAAGTATATTTATATAATTTTTAAATATTCAACTTAGCCAGTGAATATATATAGCTGATTCACACCCAGGGTGGTGGGTAGAGACCAGTTAAATATGTTTACATCGTATAAGCTAAGAGTTTTTATTTCATTTTGGAAGTTATCAATATAACAAAAACAAAATAAATAGGTACCTGGTAAGGAAGTTGACTTAGACGATTACTCTGCCTTGTAAGTACGTCTTCCTTACGGAGCCTCGCGATCCTCTTAGGATGCTGACAGACCCCTAGGAGCTGAAGTATCAAGGGCTGCAACCCATACAACAGGACCTCATCAAACCCCTAATCTGGGCGCTCTCAAGAAATGACTTTGACCACCCGCCAAATCAACCAGGATGCGAAAGGATTCTTAGCCTTCCGGACAACCCATAAAAAACAACATTAAAAACATTTCAAGAGACAGATTAAAAGGATATGGAATTAGGGAATTGTAGTGGTTGAGCCCTCACCCACTACTGCACTCGCTGCTACGAATGGTCCCAGTGTGTAGCAGTTCTCGTAAAGAGACTGGACATCTTTCAAGTAAAATGACGCGAACACTGACTTGCTTCTCCAATAGGTTGCGTCCATTATACTTTGCAGAGATCTATTTTGCTTAAAGGCCACGGAAGTTGCTACAGCTCTAACTTCGTGCGTCTTCACCTTAAGCAAAGCTCGGTCTTCCTCACTCAGATGTGAATGAGCTTCTCGTATTAGCAATCTGATAAAGTATGACAAAGCATTCTTTGACATAGGCAAGGATGGTTTCTTAACTGAACACCATAAAGCTTCAGATTGGCCTCGTAAAGGTTTAGTACGCTTTAAATAGAACTTAAGAGCTCTAACAGGGCATAAGACTCTTTCTAGTTCATTGCCTACGATCTCCGATAAGCTGGGAATATCGAAAGATTTAGGCCAAGGCCGAGAAGGCAGCTCATTTTTGGCTAGAAAACCAAGTTGCAGCGAACAAGTAGCTTTTTCCGACGAAAATCCGATGTTCTTGCTGAAGGCATGAATCTCACTGACTCTTTTAGCCGAGGCTAAGCATACCAGGAAAAGAGTCTTAAGAGTGAGATCTTTCAGGGAGGCTGACTGTAAAGGCTCAAACCTGTCTGACATGAGGAATCTTAGTACCACGTCTAAATTCCACCCAGGAGTAGCCAAACGACGCTCCTTAGTGGTCTCAAAAGACTTAAGGAGGTCTTGCAGATCTTTATTGTTGGAAAGATCTAAGTCTCTATGCCGGAAGACCGATGCCAACATGCTTCTGTAGCCCTTGATAGTGGGAGCTGAAAGGGATCGTCCTTTTCTCAGGTATAAGAGAAAATCAGCTATTTGGGCTACAGAGGTACTGGTCGAGGATACAGAAACTGACTTGCACCAGTCTCGGAAGACTTCCCACTTCGATTGGTAGACTCTAATGGTAGACGCTCTCCTTGCTCTAGCAATCGCACTGGCTGCCTCCTTCGAAAAGCCTCTAGCTCTCGAGAGTCTTTCGATAGTCTGAAGGCAGTCAGACGAAGAGCGTGGAGGCTTTGGTGTACCTTCTTTACGTGCGGCTGACGTAGAAGGTCTACTCTTAGAGGCAGACTTCTGGGAACGTCTACTAACCATCGAAGTACCTCGGTGAACCATTCTCTCGCGGGCCAGAGGGGAGCAACTAACGTCAACCTTGTCCCTTCGTGAGAGGCGAACTTCTGCAGTACCTTGTTGACAATCTTGAACGGTGGGAATGCGTAGAGATCCAGATGTGACCAATCTAGAAGGAAGGCATCTATATGTATTGCTGCTGGGTCTGGGACTGGAGAGCAATAGATTGGAAGCCTCTTGGTCAGCGAGGTTGCAAAGAGATCTATGGTCGGTTGACCCCAAGTGGCCCAAAGTCTCTTGCACACATCCTTGTGGAGGGTCCATTCGGTTGGAATTACTTGCCCTTTCCGACTGAGACAATCTGCTATGACGTTCAAGTCGCCCTGGATGAACCTCGTTACTAGGGAGATGTCTCGATCTTTTGACCAGATGAGCAGGTCCCTTGCGATCTCGTACAACGTCAGTGAGTGGGTACCTCCTTGTTTGGAGATGTACGCCAAGGCCGTGGTGTTGTCCGAGTTTACTTCCACCACTTTGCCTCGAAGGAGATACTCGAAGCTTTTCAAGGCCAGATGAACTGCCAACAGCTCCTTGCAGTTGATATGCATGCTCCTCTGATTCGAGTTCCACAGACCTGAGCATTCCCGACCGTCCAGCGTCGCGCCCCAGCCCAAGTCCGATGCGTCCGAGAAGAGAACGTGGTTGGGTAATTGAATAGCCAGGGGAAGACCCTCTCTTAGGTTGATATTGTCCTTCCACCAAGTCAGACAAGACTTCATCTTTCCGGAAATCGGGATCGAGACCGCCTCTAGCGTCTTGTCCTTTTTCCAGTGGAAAGCCAGATGGAATTGCAGAGGACGGAGGTGTAGTCTTCCTAGTGATACAAATTGCTCCAGGGATGACAGCGTCCCTACCAGACTCATCCACAGCCTGACTGAGCAGCGTTCTTTCTTCAGCATCTTCTGGATGGAAAACAGGGCTTGATCTATTCTGGGGGCCGACGGAAAAGCCCGAAAAGCTTGACTGTGAATCTCCATCCCTAAATACAGAATAGTTTGGGATGGGACCAGCTGCGACTTTTCCAAATTGACTAGGAGTCCCAATTCCTTGGTCAGATCTAGAGTCCACTTGAGATCCTTCAGACAGCGACGACTGGAAGAGGCTCTGAGAAGCCAGTCGTCCAAATAAAGGGAGGCTCGGATGTCCGATAAGTGGAGGAATTTGGCCACATTCCTCATCAGCCTCGTAAATACGAGAGGAGCTGTGCTTAGGCTAAAGCACAGGGCCCGAAACTGGTAAACCACATCTTCGAAGACAAATCTCAGAAAAGGTTGGGAGTCTGAGTGAATGGGGATGTGGAAGTAGGCGTCCCTTAGGTCTAGCGAGACCATCCAGTCTTCCTTTCTGACCGCTGCTAAGACTGACTTTGTGGTCTCCATGGAAAACTTCGTCTTTGTGACAAAGACATTCAGAGCACTGACGTCTAGCACCGGTCTCCACCCTCCTGTCTTCTTTGATACTAGGAAGAGACGGTTGTAAAACCCCGGTGATTGAAGGTCCGAGACTTTGACCACCGCTCCCTTCTCTAGCAAAAGAGACACTTCCAGTTTCAGGGCTTGTCTCTTTTCTTCCTCTCTGTACCTGGGAGAGAGATCGATGGGGGACGTCGCTAGAGGGGGTTTGCGTACAAAAGGGATCTTGTACCCCTCTCTGAGCAACTTCACAGATTGTTGATCTGCGCCTCTTTTCTCCCAGGCTTGCCAGAAGTTCTTGAGTCTGGCTCCTACTGCTGTCTGAAATTGCGGGCAGTCAGACTCTGCCCTTAGAGGACTTGGATCCTTTCCTCTTCCCTCGCTTCCCTTCGGCACGAGCACCTCCTCTGCTGGAGGCTCTGCCACGAAAGGGCGGAATAAAGCGAGACGCTGGAGTGTCTAACCTCGGTCTAGCAGACAATGTAGGCAAAGGGGGAGCTTTGCGAGCCGAGGACGCAACTAGATCGTGGGTATCCTTCTGAACTAAAGATAAGGCAATTTCCTTTACCAAGACTTCAGGAAACAGGCACTTGGAAAGGGGAGCAAAGAGAAGCTCGGATCTTTGGCATGGCGTCACTCCAGCAGACAGGAAAGAACATAGAGACTCTCGCTTCTTCAGGACTCCGGACGTGAATGAGGCGGCTAGCTCGTTGGACCCATCACGGACGGCCTTGTCCATGCAGGACATAATGAGCAAAGAAACGTCCTTATCTGCAGAAGAGATCTTCCTGCTCAGGGCTCCTAGGCACCAGTCTAGGAAGTTAAAGACTTCGAAAGCCCTAAAAATCCCTTTAAGAAGGTGGTCCAGGTCCGATGGTGACCAACAAATCTTCGAGCGTCTCATGGCAAGGCGGCGGGGAGAGTCTACAAGACTTGAGAAGTCGCCCTGGGCAGAGGCAGGAACTCCCAAGCCGAGAACTTCTCCCGTGGCATACCAGACGCTCGATCTAGACGAGAGTTTAGATGGGGGAAAGGCAAATGCTGTCTTTCCTAAACCCTTCTTAGTCTCTAGCCAATCTCCCAACAGCCGCAAAGCTCTCTTGGATGAACGAGAGAGAACGAGTCTAGTAAAGGCAGGTGTGGTAGCAGGCACACCTAACAAAACTCTGACGGCGGCGAACGAGGAGCCACAGAAACAAAGTGGTCAGGGAACAACTCCTTAAATACAGCCATGACTTTTCTAAAGTCCAATGATGGTTGAGTTGCCTTAGGTTCGTCAAGTTCTGAAGGTTGATCCTCTTGCGGTTCAGCAACGTCCTCATCTGATAGTTCCTCATCCGAAAACTGATGAGGAAACGGCAACGGAGTGGGCAACGTTTGGCTCGCTGAGTCCGGTCGCACTGGTGCATGCGTGACGGATCCGGACGCAACGTCATGGAACTGCTGCACAGTCTGAGAACTGTCAACAACCATGGGTGCGCGAGGACGCACAGCGTCCACCCGAGACTGTTTAGACCGTCTGGGTTGTGCAGTCAACACCATACCGGGTTGCGGAGGTTGACGCACCGCGTCAAAACAAGTCACCTCTGATGGTTGTTGAACGTCCTGAACGTCAACAACCACCTCCGTGCGTCGCCTAACGTCAACGTGCGGCTGGCAAACCACACTGGGTCGCATCGGTGGGGGTACAACCTCAACTGGTAGACGCGAGAAAGTAACCTCAGCGTCAACAGGACGCACAACAGACCGCTTGGGAGGTTGTTGGCCAGAAGGTTCAGCAGCAACCTTCTCCGCATTGAAATCCTCCATCAAGGACGCAAGCTTGGACTGCATGTCCTGTAGCAATACCCATTTAGGGTCTACGGCAGCAGGTGCGGCAACAGACGGGGTGAGCGACTGAGGCGGTACCGCTTTGCCTCTCTTAGGCGGCGAACAGTCATCAGATGACGGCAACGAGTCCGAACTGACCCAGTGGCTACAACCGGGACGTTGGACTTGTCCTGAAGGGACCGACTTACGCTTCAAAGGTCGTGAGACCTTGGTCCAAAGTTTCTTACGAGAAACACCTTCGGACGACGAGGTAAAAACGGGCTCTCTCGTCTTACGTTGGTAGGGGCGATCTTGGGGATATACGCCTGATACCAAGGAGGGAACGTCTGTTCGCTGATCAAGGCCTCTCGAACCCATGCGTCGTACGACATTGCTTCTCCCCTGGGCTTGGGAGCTTGCAAGAGGTCCCGGACTAGGACGACGACAGGCACGAACAGACGAACCCTCAAGCGCAACACTGTTCACAACACTTTGAGAAACACTAGGCACTTTATCACTTCCCGCGGCACTTTGGCACTTTAGTTCCTTAACATCCGCCATGAGTTGATTGCGGTCACTTGCGAGGGACTCAACTCTCTCCCCCAAGGCATGGATGGCACGCATCATGTCAGCCATCGATGGTTCCTGAGTGCTAGGAGGGGGGTTAGGAACAACCACTACAGGGGAAGGATTAGGTTGAGGGGCATGAGGAGAGGAAAACTCTACCGACCTAGAAGAACTTCTCCTTACCCTATCTCTCTCTAGTCTGCGTGTATACTTCTCAAATTCGATAAAATCGAATTCCGAAAGGCCCACGCATTCCTCACACCGATCTTCCAATTGACAGGTTTTACCCCGACAATTGGAACAAACAGTGTGAGGGTCGAGAGAAGCCTTTGGAAGACGCCTATGACAGTCCCTAGCATTGCATGTTCTAAACTTGGGAACTTGTGAAAGGTCAGCCATTTTGAATTGGTCAAGGGAAAATTCCAAAAAACGATCTAAGTCATCAACAATGAATCCGATACAAAAAAGAGTTCAAGGATTTATTTGAAGAAAAACCCTGTACTGCGAAAGCTCATAACCAAATTAAAGTACTTCACCAAATATGATGGGAAAAACTCCAGGTTTCAACAGCGAGTAAAGTACGTCTTGTCGACACGTCGACAGAGAAGAAATTGAGTCTTTGTTTACATCGAGTATGGTATCTGGCCGACAGTTGGCGCTGGTGGGCACACCCACAACCTGTATAGCGATCGCTGGCGAGTTTTACTGTTTTTTTTGTCTGTCGAGCAACAGAGTTGCAGCTATATATATTCACCGGCTAAGTTAAATATTTAAAATTCTGTTTTTCTTACTGATCGCCATCCCTTAAGCACTCTTTGGTATAGAAACAATGGTTCCTCTTTACTTAAACCACATAGCTCTGTCACTCACTGCACATAGGAAAATGCAACCCTTTTGAATGTGTTTAACAGTAAGCAGAGTAATAAGAAACTAGATCTTCCTTATTTGTTTTCCCAAGACTAAACTAACTAGTTTAGCTTTTCGATTTTGTGAAATTAAAGCTCTCTTGATAGACCTTGATGCTTATCTAGGTGTAAACCCAAATGCTATTTTTCCTTTGTTTATTATAGACTGCAGATTTCCTAGCTCTTAAGTAATCTGTTATTTTGCACAAGTAAAAAAGAAGTTCTTTCGACACTTGTTGGAGATTAGTAATGAGATTATGTAAATGAGTTTAAGGTAGCTCAAGTCCAGCTGATTACCGCCTATTTCCATAACGCTCATATTATCTAAAGTTTTTTAATGTCTTTTGGCAAAATGACTAAATAGGTTTGCTGAAGGAAATCATGTTCCTTAGTTTGCAATTTGGCTTTCGTCAGGCCTTGGAGCATGTGATGCACTTCTTACAATCTCTAATGCGGTACAGAAATCCCTTGATTGTGCTCAAGCAGTTTGTATGATTGGCCTTTGACTGTTACTCATGAGGCCCTTGTTTTCAAACTAAACAACTGGGAGTGGGTGGGTCTTTTCTTAGCATCATTATTAAATTTTCAAGTAATACATTGCAAAGAGTTGTTGATGGACATCATAGTGAGTATAGGAATATGATATTTGGTGTTCCTCAGGGTAGTGTTCTAATACGAGGGATAAAGTTAACCCTTTTACTCCCAAAGGACGTACTGGTACGTTTCACAAAACCCATCCCTTTACCACCATGGACGTACCGGTACGTCCTTGCAAAAAACTGCTATTTATATTTTTTTTTGCATATTTTTTATATTTTTCTTTCAGAAACTTCAGGCATTTTCCAAGAGAATGAGACCACCCTGACCTCTCTAGGATGAAAATTAAGGCTGTTAGAGCAATTTAAATAAATTATATTGCAAAATGTGCTTGAAAAAAAAATAACCCCGGGGGGTATAAGGGTTAACAAATAGAAATACCGTGTCGTACCAAAATTTACTGATGTGTCGACTCATGAGCATCTTATTCAAATATATATGCATATGAATATTCGGTAATATTGCATGTAAATTTAACATCATTTACTTCATTACTTTTAATTGTGGTCATAATTTCCAATTACCATCCAGTTGTCATGGGCTAGAAACAGCAATTTAACTTAGCATTCAATCATCTAATTTCAATTCATAATACTAAAATTACAAAGTACTAATTCTCACCTTAAATCCTCTCATCATAAGAGGAACGACAACATCTCTTTCCTTTTCAGTCATTTTGGTAGAAACACCAAGAAGCATCAGCATGTTGTCACAATCTGTCACCCCCATGGCAAACAGGTCACTCAGAACATTAGCACAAGCAATTTTACCTGAAATATTGGGATTAATCAACCACAGGCTCAAGTGTATCCACCAGAAAGCACCTTTCAGAAATCAGTAAACATTTTACCAAAAATGGTATTTTTATTATAAGATAAATTTTTAAATATACTTACCTGGTAGTTACAAATATATAGCTTTAATCTCGCGTTTCGACAGAAATTCAAAATTCGTGGCGATCGCCGCCATGACAGTAGGTGGTCATACATGAGCGCCATCACACATAGGCTAATAGAACTATTCTCAACCATCTTCAGAAATTCCATGTCTCTGTTTTCAGAGGGGAGGAGGGAGGGTCCTTATATATATGTAACTACCCAGTAAGTATATTTAAAAATTTATTTTAAAATAAAAATACCATTTTTAAATATGTAACTTCCCTGGTAGTTACATATATATAGCTGATTGACACCATAGGTGGTGGGTTGAAAACCTCATCCCATTGGGAATTCGTATAATTATTAATAACTACAATTAGTAGTACTAACAATCTAGTTCTAGCCTGATAAGGAAGCTGGCTTCACAATGATACTGCCTCATTTCGCCCGCATTCCTTGAGAGAATAAGCGACCACTCCGTGGGCTGTAAAAGTCTCTTGGGGCTGCCACAAGGTCCTCGACCTCTAGTGTGGCTAGACCAGCATCCTTGCAAACTTGGCATAGCCAAGGATACTGATTCTGGCGTTACAATCTCATAAGGAAGCTGGCTTCACGATGATACTGTCTCATTTCACCTGCATTCCTTGAGAGACTCAGCGTCCACTCTGTGGGCTGTAAAAGTCTCTTGGGGCTGCCACAAGGTCCTCGACCTCTAGCGTGGCTAGACCACCACCCTTGCAAACCTGGTATAGCCAAGGATACTGAATCTGACCACCTACTCCCGTTTTTTTGTTTTTTTTAAATAATAAAAAAAAGTAACTTGACTTGTATCCAAGACTGTGTAAGGTTGCGATAACCTTCACAGACAACCTGAGAACACAAATACAAGAAAAAGGCAAGGGTATAATAAAAGATTATAGGGTAGAGGCAGTAGACCTTGCTCTAACTACGACGCTAGAGGTAATGTACGGACCCAGGGAACAGCAATCCTCAAACTGGTCCTGGACATCTTTGAGATATCAGTCTGTGAAGATTGATTTCCTTCATCAGAAAGTAGGCTCCAAAATTGACTTCATTTTATTGTGTTTGTAAGCCATAAAAATTGCTACAGCTTTAACCTCGTGTGGTTTTACCTCAAGGATAGGGAAAACTTCTTACTTACAATCCTGGAGAACTTTAATATTAAATCCTTAGTGAAAAAAGCCAGGGTATTCTATGATAAAGGCAAAGAGGGCTTTTTAACTGAGCATCAGAGGCTGACTGTCTCGTCTTTGAAAAGAAAGCCTAACTGAAGGGAGCAAATTGTATTGTCTCCATTAAAGCCCATCTTCTTGCTGATGGCTTTTAACTCTCCTGATCTTTTGACTATAGCTATCTTCTTGGTAAGATACTTCCAAGACACCTTGTCCAACTGTACAAACGTACTTGAGGTTAAAATGGCCAGGACTATATCCAGGTTCCACGAGGAGGCTGGGTTGTCTTTCCTCTTAGTCATCTCAAAGGATCTGAGATCTGAGAGATCATTGTTACCTGATACGCCAATGTGTCGGTTACGAAAGACAGAGGTTAGTATGCTGCGGTAACCCTTGATAAAAGGTACAGCTAGCTTCTCTTTTGTACGCAGATACGACAGAAAAAACTCTGCTATATTGGCTATAGAGATATTGGTAGAGGAAAGTCTATTATTCTTGAACCACACTCTAAATATGTCCCACTCGGACTAGTAAACCCTAATAGTTGGTAATGATCTGGGTGTATCTACCAGCCACTCCATCATCTCCGCAACCCAATGTCTCATGGGCCAAAAAGGAGCTATCATGGTCATGTGGACGTTGGGCAAATCCCTGAATCTTTTTCCGGACTCCGTCCAGGATCTTGAATGGAGGAAAAATGTACACGTTTAGACCTTCCCAGTTCCGAAGAAAAGCGTCCACTGCAACTGCTTCCTGGTCTGGTACTGGAGAGCAAAAAACCGGCAACCTCTGTGTCATTTGAGAGGCGAAGAGGTCGATCGAGTGTTGACCCCACAACATCCAAAGGTTGGTGCACACCTCAAGATGTAGGGTCCTTTCTGCAGTAAGAACTTGTCTTCTTCTGCTGAGCAGATCCGTCCTGATGCTTTTCTCCCCTTTTAAAAATGAGTAATCAGTGCTCGGTGAATGGCCACTAGCTCTTTGATATCTATGCGTCATTTCCTCTGAGACTCTATCCACAGATCCCTGTCGAGAATCGTATGTGTCAAACAGGGACAACATCGACTTCTCTAGCTTAGACAGACCAGACACTTGAAGCGCGCCGTGTGCGCGAACTCAACCGAGTGCTGATTGCTGCGAGGGATCGTCAACCGTAGCCGAGTGACCACCAGGGGAAAGTCCTTGCGACATTTCCGGAGTGCCTTGAGCGTGATATGAACTGATTATCATCCTCAGAAAAATTAAATTCTATGAGGGTGATAGTTAAGATGTGGCCAGGTTACCATCAGGCCTAACTGTTGTGTTAAGGGCATTATCCTTTGAAGAGCTTCCAGACACTTTACTTGTGATTCTGCTCTGAGTGGTCAATCGTCCGGTTACAAAGAAAAAAACCTTACTCCCCCATGTGAGGCCAGGGAGTCACGTTGGACATCACCCGGGTAAAAAACGTACTTTTACAATGGACTGAAGTCCAGAACAGGTTTTCATCCATAACCCCCCCCCCCAAGCTTTTCAGAACTAGGAAAAGCATGTTGTAAAATCATCTCCGAGGGGGTGTCCTCTACAATTCTAAGGCTGATTTCGACAGCATAAAGAGCTGCTGCTTAGTTACCTGAGTGGACTGTTGTCAATTCTAAGGGTATTGACGACATGGGAGGCATAAACCGACTCACCTTTTGATTCGGCTTGTTGTCTTGAGAATCTGCAAGTTTAACCTCCAGTCGCAATCATCTGGGTTCCCCTTGAAGGGGCTCTCCCACGAAAAAGCTGACGAGAGGGAAGAACCTCCTTTTGTATCCCTGCTAAAAAGCTAGTTGGAAGGATCTATTTAGCAGTCCTAGAGAAAAAATCTTGCGCAGCCTGTTAATCTCCGAATAAGGGACAAGCCTGAAGATAAAAAGGGACAACACATAGTCCTCTTTTTAAGAACTCCTGCTGTGGAAAGGGGTGGAAAGTTCGATGGGTCATCCCTCTCGGGCTTATCCAGACAGGCAATCAGATGCATCTGAGCCTTCAGATGCATCTGAGCCTCGTTCTTAGGGTCTGTGGCTTCTGCGAGAGTTCCGAGAGTCCAGTCCGTAAGGCTGAAGACTAAAAGTTTCCTTCAGCCGATGGTCCATTTCAGAATTGAAACACATAAACTTCGACTTGTTCATGGTTGAAGTGAGGAGTCAGCAGGTCTGGAGAAGTCTCCTTGGGAGAAGAAGGAACTCCCAAACCAAGAACTTCCCCCAGATGAATATCACAAACTAGATCTAGAAGCCAGCCGAGTTTGAGGAAAAGAAAAAAGGAGGTCTTCCCTAGATCCTTTCTCTTGGTTGAAAGATGAGAAAACTTTCTTAACATATCTAGCCAGGACCATATTCTTGAAGGAGGATGCTGTTTTTTTTTTTAAAAAACTCAACTGTCTGTAATGAATCCTGAGATTCGTCTTCTAAGTCGGCTAATGGAACATCGATTCCAAGATTCGAATGAGTAGGAGACAAAACTGCGTCATCCTGTCGGTTATTGTCTTCCAAAAAATTCATCTTGTCCTGAAGAAATCTCGTGAAGGATATCGTCCAGTTGCGAGGAAGCATCACGTTTATGTACTGTAAGCCTCGTAGGAGAGACAGGTTCCACTGCTTCCAGCATAAGATCATCATGCTGTAAGGAAGCAATAACACCTGTAAAAACATGTGAGGGAAAATCTTGATCGACTGCGTCCAGCATGCGTTAGGCATGTTGTATGTCAACAGCGTGACGCAAGAGAGCGTTAGTTGTGCGTTCAGAAAAATCGCGAAGGAAAGATAAAAAATTGTCTATCCTGTTGTGAGGACAAGTCTCGACTATATGAGTCCATCATGGGTCCAGATTGAGACTGTTGTATGTTTCCATGAGAGGTATCAGACTAATGCATGAGTCCCGAACGCCGTGAGTCTGCCGCGAGCCGTGAGGAAGTGTTAGCATCACGTTCAGTCAATCGCAAGGAAGAGACAACTGTTTATCCATGGTGACTTGGGCACAAAAACCTGACTGTCTTGTCCAGCATATGTCCAGGCTGATGCATGTGTCTAGGTTGCCATGAGATTTCAGACTGATCAGTTTTGCCGTGAGCTGTCCGCGTGTAGCATGCGTCCACATGAGCGGTAGTCGTATGTACCGCAGAACGCGAAGGTGAGACAACTGCTTGACTATCTTGTTGAATGGATAAATTTTGACTGAGGGAGAGACCAGAGGCCAGACTGTCGCATGCGTCCGCCCTAACGCTTGCCGCAACGCAAGCTGATAGCTGAGAGGGAGCGTTTTGCCGAGATATATCGTCAACTGTCAATACTTCTTGCACGCCTTGTGCGCTATCTGAATCATGTACAGTATTGATTGTTGTGAGAGATCTCCCCCAAGAGACCAGGCTGACGCATGCGTCCGTGTTGCCATAGTATGCCTCCCGCATGAGCGGTATGCCATGGGGGAGAGACCAGACTGCCGCATGCATCTGCTCTGCCACTTGCCGCAATGTGAGCTGATCGCTGTGAGGGAGCGTTGCTGAGTATCGGATGTTCGATACTATCGGAAGACCGTTTTCTTGGTCTATTGCTGTCCTTAGATTCTTTTTGGTGCAGTTTTTCTGATCGGGAATCATAAGCATCAAACAGAGACGAAATAGACCTCTTTAATTCAGCCAAATCAGATACATGATGAGCGCTGTGTGCGCTAACTGAACGATGTATAGATCGTTGAGAGGTATCGTCGACTGTCGATCCTTTTAGCGCGCCTTGTGCACGATCTGAATCGTGTATCGATCGTTGTGATAGATTGTCAACAATATTAACGTCTGCTTCCAGATGATTACCAGGCGAAAGAACTTGTGACATATCCCAATCTGGGGGGAGGGAAGGAGCGTGTACCGACGTAAAACGAGCACCTTCTTCATCCGACGGACTACGCGTCTTACGCAATTGTTTTGGTGCTGACACGACGTCATCTTCGTCCGAAAGAAACACCTCCGGTGTACACCAGTCACTGAAGGAGGGTTTATTAGGAGACATACGTCACTTGCGTGCTTTAGAAAGAGGTGGTTGGCTCCAACCACGTCGCGGTTTTGCGTCCGACGAAGACGCATATATTTTAACCTCACTTTTACTGTTAAGATGGAACGATCTGTACATTGTTAACATGATCGCTCGAGGGGACGTCCGTTCGCTAATCAATGTCTGCCATATCCTTTGGCCTTTCGACATTCCTTCTCCCAGGGGCTGGGGAGCATGAAAGAGGTCCCCGGCTGGTATTATGACGGACACGAACGGACGCACCCTCCACTGAATTGACATTGAACATACGCACTTTTAATTGTTACACATTAGAACTTAATAGACCTTTCCGTTGCGAGAATTTATACTCTTTCATCAAGGGCTAGAAAGAAAATACAATAGAATATATGATTAACATTAGTATATAACATAACGATACAAGTAATTGTGAAACCAAAAAACCATTGTCAAGAATAATACGTATCGTAGATTTACTGCATTGCGTCATTATATGTGCCATTGAACACTAGCACTTTAAACTATTTTACATTAGATCATAATAGACCTGCCCTTTGCGAAAGATTATCTCTTTAGCCAAGGGCCAGAATGAAAATACAATAGGATATATGAATAATATTAGTATTCTCAAAAGTGAAATATTAAATAACGATACAAGTATTGTGAAAAAAAAAACGATCGTTTAATATCTGACATCTCCCTTAGAAATACTACAAGCGTAAAATGACTGTACGCTCGAGAAAAACTCTAAATCGAAAATTGACTAAGGGAAATACTGTATACTAATACGACAAATATATACTGTACTTGAAAAATGATATTTTAATTATAAAATAAATTTTTGAATATACTTACCCGGTGAATATATAATAGCTGCTGCTCCAGCGGCTCGACAGAAAAACACACAAAAACTCGCGAGCGATCGCTATGAAGGTTGCGGGTGTGCCCACCAGCGCCAACTATCGGCCAGATACCGCATATGCATGTAAACAAGCCTCAATTCTTCTCGTCCCGCTGCGTCTCTATTGGGGAGGAAGGGAGGGCCTTTAATTTATATATTCACCGGGTAAGTATATTCAAAAATTTATTTTATAATTAAAATATCATTTTTAAATATTTAACTTAGCCGGTGAATATATAATAGCTGATTCACACCCATGGTGGTGGGTAGAGACCAGAGTTAATAAAGTTTACAGCGTATATGCTTAGAGTTTTTGACAGTTATAACATAACAAAACCCAAATATATAGGTACCTGGTAAGGAAGTTGACTTAGACGATTACTCTGCCTTGTTAGTCTGTCTTCCTCACGAAGCCCAGCGATCCTCTTGGGATGCTGAAAGACTCCCAGGAGCTGAAGTATCAAGGGCTGCAACCCATACAACAGGACCTCATCAAACCCCTAATATGGGCGCTCTCAAGAAATGACTTTGACCACCCGCCAAATCAACCAGGATGCGAAAGGCTTCTTAGCCTTCCGTACAACCCAAAAAACAAGATTAAAAACATTTCAAGAGACAGATTAAAAGGATATTGGAATTAGGGTAATGTAGTGGTAGAACCCTCACCCACTACTGCACTCGCTGCAACGAATGGACCCAGTGTGTAGCAGTCCTCGTAAAGAGTCTGGACATCTTTTAAGTAAAATGACGCGAATACCGACTTGCTTCTCCAAAAGGTCGCGTCCATAATACTTTGCAGAGATCTATTTTGCTTGAAGGCCACGGAGGTTGCTATAGCTCTTACTTCGTGCGTCTTAACCTTAAGCAAACATCGGTCTTTCTCATTCAAGTGAGAATGAGCTTCTCGTATTAAAAATCTGATAAAATATGACAAAGCATTCTTTGACATAGGCAATGATGGTTTCTTAACTGAGCACCATAATGCCTCAGATCTACCTCGTAAGGACTTAGTACGGGCTAAGTAGAACTTAAGAGCTCTAACAGGACATAACACTCTTTCCAGTTCGTTGCCTACGATCTCTGATAAGCAAGGAATATCAAAAGATTTAGGCCAAGGACGAGAAGGCAGTTCATTTTTGGCCAGGAAACCAAGTTGAAGTGAACAAGTGGCTTTTTCTGTAGAAAAGCCGATGTTCTTACTGAAGGCATGAAGTTCACTGACCCTTTTAGCCGAAGCCAAGCACACTAGGAAAAGTGTCTTGAGGGTGAGATCCTTCAGGGAGGCTGAATGTAATGGCTCAAACCTGTCTGACATGAGGAACCTTAGGACCACGTCTAAGTTCCATCCAGGAGTTGCCAAACGACGTTCCTTAGAGGTCTTGAAAGACTTAAGGAGATCTTGGAGATCTTTATTGTTGGAAAGATCTAAGCCTCTATGACGAAAGACCGAAGCCAACATGCTCCTGTAGCCCTTAATCGTGGGAGCCGAGAGGGAGCGAACATTTCTCAGATGTAAAAGAAAATCTGCGATTTGGGCTACAGAGGTACTGGACGAGGACACAGATGCTGACTTGCACCAGTCTCGAAAGACTTCCCACTTCGACTGGTATACTCTAATGGTAGAAGCTCTCCTCGCTCTTGCAATCGCACTGGCTGCCTCCTTCGAAAAGCCTCGAGCTCTTGAGAGGCTGTCGATAGTCTGAAGGCAGTCAGACGAAGAGCGGGGAGGCTTTGATGGACATTCTTTACGTGGGGCTGACGTAATAGATCTACCCTTAGAGGAAGACTTCTTGGAAAGTCTACCAGCAATCGAAGTACCTCGGTGAACCACTCTCTCGCGGGCCAGAGGGGAGCAACCAACGTCAACCTTGTCCCTTCGTGAGAGGCGAACTTCTGCAGTACCTTGTTGACAATCTTGAATGGTGGGAATGCATATAAGTCCAGATGAGACCAATCTAGGAGAAATGCGTCTATGTGTATTGCTTCTGGGTCTGGGACTGGAGAGCAATAGATTGGAAGCCTCTTGGTAATCGAGGTGGCAAAGAGGTCTATGGTGGGTTGACCCCAAGTCGCCCAAAGACTCTTGCACACGTCCTTGTGGAGGGTCCATTCCGTGGGAATTACCTGACCCCTCCGACTGAGACAGTCTGCCAAGAAGTTCAAGTCGCCCTGGATAAATCTCGTTAACAGGGAGGTGCCTCGATTTCTTGACCAAATGAGCAGGTCCCTTGCGATCTCGTACAGCGTGAGGGAGTGTGTGCCTCCTTGCTTGGAGATGTACGCCAAAGCTGTGGTATTGTCGGAGTTGACCTCTACCACTTTGTTTCGAAGGAGACTTTCGAATTTCATCAAGGCCAAGTGGACTGCAAAAAGCTCCTTGCCATTGATGTGCATGCTCCTCTGACTTGAGGTCCACAGACCTGAGCATTCCCGACCGTCCAGGGTCGCACCCCAACCCAAATCTGACGCGTCTGAGAACAACACGTGGTTTGGGTTCTGAACTGCTAGGGATAGTCCCTCTCTCAGACTGATATTGCTGTTCCACCAATTCAGGCATGCCTTTACTGGTTCGGAGACCGGGATTGCTACCGTCTCTAACGTCTTGTCCTTGTTCCAGTGAAAAGCTAGATGGAGAGGCCGAAGGTGTAGTCTTCCTAGCAAGACAAACTGCTCCAGGGATGATAGAGTTCCTACGAGACTCATCCAATTCCTGACTGAGCACCGTTCTCTCTTCAGCATTAGTTGGACTTTGAGCAGGGCTTGATCTATTCGGGTGGCAGACGGAAAAGCCCGAAAAACTGGACTGCGAATCTCCATCCCTAAATATAGAATAGTTTGGGATGGAATCAGCTGGGACTTTTCTAGGTTGACCAAAAGTCCCAATTCCTTGGTCAGATCCAATGTCCAATGAAGATCCTGCAGACAGCGATGACTGGACGAAGCCCTGAGAAGCCAGTCGTCCAAGTACAGGGAGGCTCGGATTCCCGATAAATGGAGGAATTTTGCCACATTCCTCATGAGCCTCGTAAACACGAGAGGAGCAGGACTGAGGCCAAAGCACAGGGCCCGAAACTGGTATACCACATTCCTGAAAACAAACCTCAGAAACGGTTGGGAATCTGGGTGTATAGGAATGTGGAAGTACGCATCTCGTAGGTCGAGAGAGACCATCCAGTCTCCCTTTCTGACCGCTGCTAAGACTGACTTCGTGGTCTCCATAGTGAACTTTGTTTTCGTAACAAAAACGTTGAGCGCACTGATGTCTAGCACCGGTCTCCAACCTCCTGTCTTCTTTGGGACTAGGAAGAGACGGTTGTAAAACCCCGGTGATTGAAGGTCCGAGACTTTCACCACCGCTCCCTTCTCTAGCAACAGAGACACTTCTTGGTTTAGGGCTTGTCTCTTTGACTCCTCTCGGTACCTGGGAGAGAGGTCTATGGGAGTTGTCACTAGAGGAGGTTCGTGTACAAACGGAATTTTGTACCCCTCTCTGAGCAACCGAACAGACTCTTGGTCTGCGCCCCTCTTCTCCCAGGCCTGCCAGAAGCTCTTCAATCTGGCTCCTACCGCTGTCTGAGGCTGTGGGCAGTCAGACTCTGCCACGTGAGGACTTGGCTCCTCTCTTCTTACCTCTCTTTCCCTCGGCACGAGCACTTCCCCTGCTGGGAGCTCTGCCACGAAAGGGCGGGATAAATCTGGATGCCGGAGTCTCGATCCTGGGTCTTACAGCAAAGGATGTAGAAGGAGTCCCCTTGCGAGCAGAGGACGCCATCAAGTCATGGGTGTCCTTCTGCACAAGCGAAGAAGCTATGTCCTTAACCAGTTGTTGCGGAAACAAGGACGCTGATAAGGGAGCAAAGAGCAGTTCTGATCTCTGACAGGGAGTAACTCCTGCCGAAAGAAAAGAGCAAAGGGAATCTCGCTTCTTTAAGACTCCCGACGTAAAAGTGGAGGCGAGCTCATTGGAACCATCGCGGATGGCTTTATCCATACATGACATGATAAGTAAGGAAACATCTCTGTCAGCAGACGAGATTTTCCTACTTAAAGCTCCTAATGACCAGTCAAGGAAGTTGAATACTTCAAAGGCCCTGTATACGCCTTTCAGCAGATGGTCAAGGTCCGAGGAGGACCAACTAATCTTCGAGCGTCTCATGGCTAGGCGGCGGGGAGAGTCTACGAGGCTTGAGAAGTCACCCTGGGCAGAGGCAGGGACTCCCAAGCCGAGAACTTCTCCCGTGGCATACCAGACGCTCGATCTAGACGAGAGCTTTGAAGGAGGGAAGGCAAAGGCCGTCTTCCCCAAACTCCTCCTGGTATCCAACCAGTCGCCTAAAAGTCGTAAAGCCCTCTTGGAAGAGCGAGAAAGCACTAGCTTAGAAAAGGCTGGCATGTTAGCAGGTAAGCCTAGAGCAAACTCAGACGGTGGCGAACGAGGAGCAACGGTAACAAAGTGATCGGGAAAAAGCTCCTTGAAAATTAACATGACTTTCTCAAAGTCCATCGAAGGAGGAACCGTTCTAGGTTCGTCTACATCCGAAGGATGATCATCATGATGAGGATCAGCAACGTCCTCATCTGAAGGATCTTCGTCCGACAACTGCTGAGTAACAAGCAAAGGAGTTGGCAATGCTTGACACGCAGAGTCCACACGCACTGGTGCATCAGTAGCAGTCCAGAACGCTACGTCATGTAACTGCTTAACAGCCTGACTGTCAACAACAACAGGAGCGGGAGGACGCTCGACGTCAACTCGAGACTGCTTTGACTGCCTAGACTGAGCAGTCAAAACAACTCTTGACTGCGGTGTTTGACGCTCAGCGTCAAAACAAGTCAACTCCGCTGGTTGGCGAACGTCCTGAACGTCAACAAGAGCATTAGGAAGCGGCTGAACGTCCATATGCGGCTGAAAGTCAACACGGGACTGCATCGAGTGAGGCTCTACAAAGCGTGACTGACGTGACTTAGTAACGCCAACGTCAACAGGACGAGCAAAGGCTCGTTTTGGCGGCTGAAGGCCAGGATCTCGATTAGCTAAGCGGCGAGAATCATCGTGAACCTTTTCAGCAGAATAGTCTTCCATAAGGGAGGCGAGCTTGATCTGCATGTCTTGCAGTACAACCCATTTAGGATCAACGGGAATGGGTGCGGTAAAAGACGAGGGTAACGTCTGAGACTGCACAACCTTGCCTACACCAAGACTCTCGGAGCCTGTGTAACGTTTCTGCTTAGGCGGCGAACAGTCTTCCGAAGACTGCAAAGGGTCAGAGCTGTCCCAATGGCTACAACCAGGACGCTGGACCTGTCCTGAAGGGACCGACTTTCGCTTCAAGGGCCTTGAAACCTTGCTCCACGGTTTCTTATGCGAAAAGCCTTCGGATGACGAGGAGAAAATGGTCTCTCTCGTCTTATGGTAGGGGCGGTCTTGATGAGACACGCCTGTTACCATAGAGGGAACGTCTGTTCGCTGATCAAGGCCTCTCGAACCCATAAGTCGTACGACATTACTTCTCCCCTGGGCTTGGGAGCTTGCAAGAGGTCTCGGACTAGGCGAACGACAGGCACGAACAGACGAACCCTCGGTCGCAACACTGAAAACACTTTGCGCACTAATCACTTTCCCACGATTTTCCGCTGTGGCACTCTGACACTTTAGCTCTTTAACGTCAGCCATGAGTTGATTACGATCTGTAGCTAACGACTCAACTCTTTCGCCCAAAGCATGAATGGCACGTAACATATCCCGCATTGATGGTTCCTGAGTGCTAGTAGAGGGTTCAGGCACAACTACTACAGGGGAAGGATTAGGTTCAGGGGCATGGGGAGAGGAAAAATCTACTGATCTAGAGGAACTTCTCCTCACCCTATCTCTCTCTAGCTTACGAGAATACAGGTACTTGTCATATTCGAGCCAATCGAATTTCGAAAGGCCCACGCACTCCTCACACCGATCTCCTAATTGACAGGTTTTACCCCGACAATTAGAACACACAGTATGTGGGCCGAGAGAGGCCTTTGGAAGACGCCTATTGCAATCCCTAGCATTACACTTACGAAATCTAGGAATTTGAGAAGGGTCAGCCATTTTGAAAAAGTCAAAGAAAGTCCAAAAAACAATCCAAAGTCATCAACAATTAAATCTGACCAAAAAAGAGTTCAAGAGTTCAAGTTGAGGATAAAACACCTGCACTGCGAAAGCTCAAACCAAAATGAAGTACTTCACCAAGTCTGTTGAAAAACTCCAGGTTATACAGCGAGTAATGGTACGTCTTGTCGTTCAGACCGACAGAGAAGAATTGAGGCTTGTTTACATGCATATGCGGTATCTGGCCGATAGTTGGCGCTGGTGGGCACACCCGCAACCTTCATAGCGATCGCTCGCGAGTTTTTGTGTGTTTTTCTGTCGAGCCGCTGGAGCAGCAGCTATTATATATTCACCGGCTAAGTTAAATATTTAAAACATGTTATTTTCCTTAGTAAAATAAATTTTTGAATATACTTACCCGATGATCATATAGCTGCATCCCTGCTGCCCGACAGAAAAAACCTACGGGCGGAATACGCCAGCGATCGCTATACAGGTGGGGGTGTACATCAACAGCGCCATCTGTCAAGTAGGTACTCAAGTACTCGATGTCAACAAAGAACCAATTTTCTCCTCTGTCCCACTGGTTCTCTATTGGGGAGGAAGGGTGGGTCCTTTAATTTATGATCATCGGGTAAGTATATTCAAAAATTTATTTTACTAAGGAAAATAACATTTTTCAATATCAAACTTACCCGATGATCATATAGCTGATTCACACCCAGGGGGGTGGGTAGAGACCAGCATTACAAGTTGACATTATGAGCTAAGTATTCCGTATTTCATTTTAGCAGTTATTCAAAATAACAAGCATAAAATAAATAAGTACCTGGTAAGGAAGACGACTTGAACCATTACTCTGCCTTTTTAAGTACGTCTTTCTTACTGAGCCTCGCGATCCTCATAGGATGCTGAGCGACTCCTAGGAGCTGAAGTATGAAGGGTTGCAACCCATACTAAAGGTCCTCATCAAAACCTCTAATCTAGGCGCTTCTCAAGAAATGATTTTGACCACCCGCCAAATCAAGTAGGATGCGGAAGGCTTCTTAGCCTTCCGGACAACCCAAAAATATTTCAAGAGAAAGATTAAAAAGGTTCTGGAATTAGGGAATTGTAGTGGTGGAGCCCCCACCACTACTGCACTCGTTGCTACGAATGGTCCCAGAGTGTAGCAGTTCTCGTAAAGAGACAGGACATTCTTAAGATAAAAGACGCGAACACTGATTTGCTTTTCCAATAGGTTGCGTCGAATATATTTTGCAGAGATCTATTTTGTTTAAAGGCCACGGAAGTTGTGACAGCTCTAACTTCGTGTGTCCTTACCTTCAGCCAAGCTTGGTCTTCCTCATTCAGAAGGGAATGAGCTTCTCGTATTAACAGTCTGATAAAAATAGGATAAAGAATTCTCTGACATAGGCAAAGATGGATTCTTAACTGAACACCATAAAGCTTCAGACGGGCCTCGTAAAGGTTTTAAAATAGAACTTAAGAGCTCTTACAGGACATAATACTCTTTCTAGTTCATTTCCAACCATACGATAAGTTTGGAATATCGAACGATATTGGTCAAGGCCGAGAAGGCAGCTCGTGTTTGGCTAGAAAACCAAGATGTAGAACATGTAGCCGTTTCGGATGAGAATCCGATGTTCTTGCTGAAGGCATGAATCTCACTGACTCTTTTAGCTGTGGTTAAGCATATCAGGAAAAGAGTCTTAAAGGTGAGATCTTTCAGGGAGGCTGATTGAAGTGGTTCGAACCTGTCTGACATAAGGAATCTTAGAACCACGTCTAAATTCCAACCAGGTGTAACCAAACGACGCTCCTTCGTGGTCTCAAAAGACTTAAGGAGGTCCTGTAGATCTTTATTGTTGGAAAGATCTAAACCTCTGTGACGGAAGACTGATGCCAACATGCTTCTGTAACCCTTGATAGTGGGAGCTGAAAGAGATCGCTCTTTCCTCAGATATAAGAGGAAGTCAGCTATTTGAGTTACAGAATTACTGGTCGAGGATACGGATACTGACTTGCACCAGTTTCGGAAGATTTCCCACTTCGATTGGTAGACTCTAAGGGTGGATGTTCTCCTTGCTCTAGCAATCGCTCTGGTTGCCTCCTTCGAAAAACCTCTAGTTCTCAAGAGTCTTTCGATACTCTGAAGGCAGTGAGACGAAGAGCGTGGAGGCCTTGGAGTACCTTCTTTACGCGTGGCAGACGTAGCAGGTCCACCCTTAGGGGAAGAGTTCTGGGAACGTCTACTAGCCATCGAAGTACCTCGGTAAGTTATTCTCTCGCGGGCCAGAGGGAAGCAACTAGCGTCAACTTTGTCCCTTCGTGAGAGGCGAACTTCTGCAGTACCTTGTTGACAATCTAGAACGGAGGGAATGCATATAGATCTAGATGAGACCAATCTAGTAGAAAGGCATCTATAAGAACTACTGCTGGGTCCGGGATAGGTGAGCAAAGTATTGAGAGCCTCTTGGACATCGAGGTTGCGAAGAGATCTATGGTTGGCTGGCCCCAGGTGACCCAAAGTCTCTTGCATACATCCTTGTGGAGGGTCCAATATGTTGGAATTATTGTCCCTTCCTACTGAGACAATCTGCTAAGACATTCAAGTTGCCTTGGATGAAACTTGTTACTAGTGAAAAGTCTAGACCTGTTGAACAGGAGAGGAGGTCACTTGCGAACTCGTACCATGTCAGAGAGTAGGTCCCTCCTTGCTAGGAGATGTACATCAAAGCAGGGAGTTGACCGTGTTCACCTCCACTACTTTGCCTTGAAGGAGAGACCTGAAGCTTTTCCAGGTCAGACGTACTGCCAGAAGCTTCTTGCAGTTGAAATGCATTGTCCTTTGACTCGAGTTCCATAATCCCGAGCATTCCCTACCGCCTAAGGTCGCACCCCAGCCTACGTCCGATGCGTCTGAGAAGAGAACGTGGTTGGGAGTCTGAACAGTCAGGGGAAGACCCTTTCAAAGGTTGATAAAGTCCTTTCATCAAGTCAGACCAGACTTATCTTCCGGAAACCGGGATCGAGACCGCTTCTAGCGTCTTGTCCTTTTCCAGTGAAGAGCTAGATGATACAGAAGAGGACGGAGGTGTAGTCTTCCAAGTGACACCAATTGAACCACGGATGACAGTGTCCTAACCAGACTCATCCACAGCCTGACAGGGCCGTGTTCCTTCTTCAGCATCTTCTGGATGGATAGCAGGGCTGGGGGTTGATTTTCTTGTTCAGCCATGTCCTCATCAGAGGGTTCCTCATCCGAAACTGATGAGGAAACGGCAACGGAGTGAGCAACGTCTGACTCGCTGAATCCGGTCGCACTGGTGGATGCGTGACGGAGCCGGACACAAGATCATGGTACTGCTGCACAGTCTGTGAACTGTCAACCATGGGGACGCGAGGAAGTACAGCGACAACCCGAAACTGTCTAGACTGTCTGGGTTGTGCAGACAACCCCTTATCGGGTTGCTGAGGTTGCCGCACTGCGTCACAACAAGTCACCTCTGCTGGTTGTTGAACGTCTTCCTAGTGACACACTGAACGTCCACAACCACCTCCGAGAGTCGCTTAACGCCAACGTGCGACTGGCAACCCACACTGGGTCGCACCGGTGGAGGAACCATCTCAACTGGCGGACGTGAGTAGGATACCTCAGCGTCAACAGGGCGTACAACCAACCGGTAGGAAGGTTGTTGGCTAGAAGGTTCTTCTCCGTAAAAAATCCTCTATCAAGGACTAAGCTTGGACTGCATGTCTAGCAACAAAGCCCAAGGTCTATGGGAGCAGGTGTGGCAACAGACGGGGTTAGCGACTGAAGCGGAACCATTTACCATCCCTGGAAGCATGTTATGCTTTAATTAAAGTCCATAGGAGGCTAAGCAGCTTAAGGCTCCTCTCCAAATGACAGAGTCCTCAAAGGAATATCAGAAGGAGGGAGAACAGCACTTTCTCATCTACAGGAACCATGTCCGAGAAAAGCTAGGTTATCTCAGTGAGGGTTTCACTGGTGCATAAGCAGCAGACCAGAAGGCAACGTTATGTAACTGCTTGACAGTCTGTGAACTGTCAAAAACTGAACTGTCAACCACAACAGGTGCGTGAGGACATACAGCACTGGTGCATTAGTAGCAGACCAGAAGGCAACGTCATGTAACTGCTTGACAGTCTGTGAGTTGGCAACAACCAAAGCTGTGTGGGGAAGCCTCAACTCCTGACTGACTAGTCTGCTGCGGGCGAGTGGCGGTAACCACAGTGTGTTGCGGAGGCTGACACACCGTGTCAAAACACGGCAGCTTGTGGTAGCTCACGCACGGCAACGGAGTGCTCCGTGTGTCTGTGGGAGTCAGCATGCGTCTGGCAGGGTCGACTGCGCATGGGTGGAGGAGCTCTCACAACAAGAGTGTGGGAGCAGGCAGCCATGCTGGGCGCACAACCGTGGCAGGCTGTAGGCCAACGGGTGCATCGTCAACCTTCTCCGCAGTCGGAGTGTGGGAGCTGGCAACAACAAAAGCGGAGTGCTGGTGCGTGGGAGGGACTGCCGTGGGTTGCGGAGCATGCCGCATTGCGTCAAAACACGGCAGCTTGACAGCACCTTCCCACTGCTGATGCGGTAGCTCACGCATGTCAACGGAGGGTGCAGCATGAACATGCGTCTGGCAGGGTCGACTGCGCATCGGTGGTGAAGCTCTCACAGGTGGAGTGTGGGAGCAGGCAGCCGCAGTATCTGCTGAGCGCACAACCGTGGCAGGTTGTAGGTTAACAGGTGCAGTGTCAACCTTCTCAGCACGATACTCCTGCATGAAGGAAGCAAGCTGAGACTGCATAGTCTGCAGCATGGACCACTAGGGTCTACAAAAGACGGCAACAAACGGAGCTACTGTCCGTTGTGACTGAGGGTCTAAAACAGCTGGTGCGGCAACAGACGGAGTTACTGCCTGTTGCGGTACCACCTTGCCTCTCTTGGGAGGTGTGCAGTCGTCGGATGACTGCAGCGAGTCCGAACTGACCCAGTGGCTACACCTAGGCCGTTGGACTTGCGCGGAAGGGACCGACTTGCACTTAAAAAGCTGCAAGATTTGGTCCATGGTTTCTGCGAGAAACCTCTTCCGCAGACGAGGAATAAATGGGCTCTCTCGTCTTTGTGTGGGTGGGGTGATCACGTCGGCAACGTGTGTAGATACACCCGAAACCACCGAGGGAAACGTCTGTTCGTCGATCAAGGCCTGTGGAACCCATAAGTCGTTCGACATTACTTCTCCCCTGGGCTTGGGAGCTTATAAGAGGTCCCGGACTAGGTGAACAACTGGCACGAACAGACGAACCCTCGAACGCAACACTGTAACACTTTGCGCATATCACTTTATCACTTTTGATTTTCTGTTTGCACTTATTTCACTGAAATCGAAACTTTAACTGATTTCTACCTGAAACACGCAATCCTATCCTTCATTAAAAGATAGTAATTGCGAAAACAGTTTTACAATGCAACAGAAAAACATAATTAAAGATAAAGAATTCAGTGGCTGGAAAAGAGACTAAACACTAGATCAAATAAACTACGTTTAAAATCTCTCACCGCATAAAGCCTGGGAACAAGAATAAAACTCTAGAAACGTTTTACCTTCTTCCCCTACAGCGACTAGGGAGAAGAGTAAAAAACGAGAACAACGTTACCCGCTTGAACGAAACGTTTATTCTCCTCTCTCTCCCTCCGTCTCTATCTCTCTCTCTTGACTTAGAACCTGAGAGAAGAGCCCAATTATATATCGTTAAAACATATTATTTGCTAAAGGAAAAAACTGAAAGGTTTCCCAAATAAAAAGTTCCTTTATTAGAATTTAAACCATTAAAGCTAAGAAAGAATGAACGAAACGCTAGAATCGGTTTACTCTTACTGCAACGTGAAACCGTGAAATACTCTCTCTCTATCGTAACGATAGAGCGCATATTGAACGTTCTGAACGTCAACAACTGCGGAGACTAAACTAAACGTTAGTTCATCTTTGAAAACAGTACGAGACTATCAAAGAAATTCTTTCAAAAACATTAAAATTAAAAAAGTATAAATTCTTAAAAGGTAAATACGATATGACGGGCTCAATGTAAATTAACTTCGGTTCCAAGTAAGGACCGCCTACTATTAGGAAAGGTCGCATATAAACATACATAAAAATTAATTTTTATAAGTTTATAATAAATGGAAAGTTAATCGAAGAGGCCTATAAAGGCGGAGAGATATAAAATAAATAGATCTATAACTTGTTAAGCAAAATTACCAAAAACCTAAACACACTTCCGTCTAAGGGAAGGGTCGGCCATTTAAAAGTGAAAGAGAGTCCATACTCTCTTCGTCACCAACACTTCCGTCTAAGGGAAGGGTCGGCCATTTAAAAGTGAAAGAGAGTCCATACTCTCTTCGTCACCATAATTAAATCTATCCAAAACGAGTTCAAGTTTTGAAATGAAGATAAAACCCCTGCATAGCGAAAGCTCAAAACTGGAATAGTGTACTTCACCAAATCGTTGTGAAAACAAATCCAGTTAGGGACGGCGTATTTAGTAGGTCTTGCCTGTGGCACGACAGAGGGAAAATTGGTTCTTTGTTGACATCGAGTACTTGAGTACCTACTTGACAGATGGCGCTGTTGATGTACACCCCCACCTGTATAGCGATCGCTGGCGTATTCCGCCCGTAGGTTTTTTTCTGTCGGGCAGCAGGGATGCAGCTATATGATCATCGGGTAAGTTTGATATTGAAAAAATATATTTCCCTATATTATAAACATACTTATGCTTAGTAAGCTAACATTTAAAAATTTCTTGCAAGAAAAGAAAATAAATCACATAACGCAAGTCATAATGCAGATTACGTCACAGGATTGCGACGTCATCACGATGGCGGACTGAATTCCTTCAAGGTAATTACATTCCGCTTGTTAAGAGTTACGTTCCAAAATAGCGACACCACAATCTTTAATGTAGAAAATGTCTACCTTCCATTATAACTTTAAGAGTTGTTCGTTAATAAAGTACTATAGGGGGAAAAAATCTTTGATCGCTCAAAGTACGAACAAGGAACGAAAACAAATACATACAGTACATGCCCCCTGCTAATTACAGTGTGGGAAGTAAGAGCAGCCCAAAAGCCCTTCTAGTCCAACACCCAAAGTTTAACAACAGAAGAGCCATTACTGGGTTTGACAACTTGTTTATCCTTGAAAATCAAGTTCAATTAAACTGTCCAAGTTGGACCAGCAAAAAACTATCCTATATAATATCTTCGATAGTTGAAAGGCAGCGAAAGCTATTAATAATAATCAGACAAAAGGTACTTCACCAAATTGTAGAATAAAGTAAAATATCCACGGAACGAATTCCCGAGGTGTTGATTCGATCCACAACAGAATTTCTGAAGATGTTTGGGAATAGTTCTGTTAGCCTTCGTTTCATGGCGCTCATGTATGACCACCTACTGTCATGGTGGCGATCGCCACGAATTTTGAATTTCTGTCGTGACACGTCGAAACGCAAGATTAAAGCTATATATATGTAACTACCAGGGAAGTTACATACAGTATTTAAAAATATGAAGTAACCAAAGACAAACTCACAGATCCTGATGATAACTGAGGTACAATATATGAGCTATGCAACTGACTTTAACTACACACTGTCATGAAGGGTTGTATTTACATCTTGAAATTTTAAAGAAAAATCATGGATTTCAGATAAGATTCCTGGAATCATGCAAAACCAAATTTTATGAATACGAACCCATCATATAAGGATCATCTACCAAAGGGTAAAAGAAATCCGTAGTTTGTACGAGTGATAGGCCTCCATGTCGCAAAGGTGTAACACTGGCATCCATTCCAATACCTGAAAATAGTCTTGTAATTAGAAACATGAAAGCTTTAAGTTTGAAATAACAAAAAGCCAAAACAGTGAACTTTATCACAACGACAAGGGAAGCTGAAATGGTGGACAAGTTCATCAAACCAACTTCACTGACTATGGTTTGTTAATTAAAAAAAAAAAAAAAAAAATACAAATTCCTTAATAGTCAACTCTTCCTAACAACACACAAACATTACATTTGACAAAAAAATTTCCAGGAAAAAAAAAACACCAAAGAATGTAAGTCAAAGCAAGAAATTTGATTAGAAATCACGAAATACAGTATGATGAAAAGCCCAAGTCTAAACATGAAATATAGCTTTACAAATTGGCAAATAATACCGTACAATATTGAAAATTGCCACAATCGTCAAAATGTTAAATTTAGCATTAGAATCAGCAAAAACTCAAAGCATGAAACTTTTCCTCAGATAAATGAAAATAATACAGTATAGGTTAGGAAATTATATTTAAAATACTTTGCTAATTATATGTGAAAATATTCTCAATACCACTACCTTGAAATCAACCGACAAAAAAAAAATGTAAATGGTGTTAAAATGTACCTTAAATTGATAATAGGAAAGTACAAAACAGCTTAAATGAAATTCAGTCAACATTAAAAACCATGATTTTTTAGACTTCTTTATATACTGTACAGTACATTATAGTGTCGGCTGAAACTATAGATCACCTGACGAAATTGAATCCTGTTTTAAGCCCAGCCTACTACCAAATATAGATTTAAGCTAAGTATAAAATTCTTTCGTGTACTGTATAGTATTTAATTAAAATTTTTTAAAGGAAACAATTTTTCTCTTCTGCTACATGTCAGTATTGTATGGCACCTCAGAGAGAGAGAGGGAAAACGAATTCATATGTCCAAGTCATATCTGATGATAAACTATAAACAAACTATCAAAACCAAGATAAGCTATAACATATTGGTACTGATGTAATATTCATTAAGATCATGTATTAAATAAGTTAAGAAACTACAAAGTTTAAAAAGTTTGTATTTTTCCTAGCTATACAAAACTGGATCATATAATCTATATGGTTACTCCTAGTTTCTTGGCTGAAGCTCAGGCAAGGAGGAAGACTGCCTTTAAAGAAAGGTCGCTGTCTAAATATTTATGCATAGGTTCGTAAGGGACTTTCTCTTAGCCCTCAGAATTTTCGTCACATCCCAAGTAGGAGGTTTGAGGACAAGACTGCTCAAACCTCCCAATGAGAACTGGGAGTTCCCATAACGAGGAGAGGTCAAGCCCTTTCAGTTTGAAAACCTGGCTCAAGACTGAGCAGTTGACTATCACCGCAGTGAATGACAGGGATTTCTTGTTCCTCAAAAACACCAAGAAAAGTCTGCAACCTGGGGAATAGTGGCCTTGAATGGAGTAATATTCCCTGTACAACACCAACCACAGATGCTTTTCCATTTAGCCTGGTAGACAGCTGCAGACAACTTTCAGTGATACAGTACAGTATCTGGAAAGAGGTTTCATAGTTGGTCTCAAAAAGGCTTTCTTTCGGAGATGTTGAATTGTCTCCAACCCCAAGGCGACAGCAATGCACTGTGTCATGGAACTTTCTAATTTGTGGTTTTCGTAACAGGTTTGGTCATTGTGGAATTTCTCTTGGAACTTTCGTGAGAGGTTCCAGCTGTAAGCCACTTTGGAGCTACTAGCATTACTTAAGACTTACAGGAATGTTCAGACTGTTCAGTGTCTGACAAATCAGACAAAACGATAGAAAAGCGCAAAGTACAGTCCATCCCATAGGTGCCGAAAGGCATCTTACACCACTGCAGCTTAGTCTATGACTGGAGAGCAATACGCCGGTAGTTTGTGATTCAGGTGAATGGCCAGAAACAGGGAACCCCATAAGTCAAAAGTCTCTTGACCACTAGAGGAAGCAAAGACCATTCTGAACCAAAGGTTGTCCAACGACGGCCCAGATGGTCTGCAATGATGTTCCACTTGCATGAGATAAACCTAACCAAGAGAGAGATTGCTTAGGTCTGTGTCCACTTAATTATCTCTACTGCTATGTCATTATTGTGTTGTCGCTCATTAGCACCACAGATTAACCTTTCATTGGTCTCTGAGAAGCAGGGTTGTTTCGATTTAAATAAAAATGAAATGTCACAAATTACCACGAAAAAAGAAAACTAGTTACTTTTAATAAGTACTGCAACAAATGAACAAAATCCTAGTTAAAATCTATAACATTTGGCGTAGGTGCTCTCAAGAATTGAAGTTGTAGTTGCAATTATACAAATTATAAAAGGTCTTGATTTCTTTTAAGTGTTAATAGGAATTAGAAATTTTGTTGCTAGTACAGTATGCACACGGAGAAGTCCTTAATATGTTCTTAGTTTTATATCTTACTGTGTACAGTACATTAAAATAAAATTGCTGTATATCTGTATTTGTTTGTTTGCAGTTTCACTTATTTTTTTGTATTTATGTGCTAGTTACCATAACTTGTGCGTTCTAATTAAATCATTAGTTTGGATTTTGATTTTTAAGAGAAAACCTCTTCCTAAGTAATGTACACGTACATTAACCTATGGTTTTATAGTTCAATACCAGAAAATACCCTCATAAGACAAAAAAATTATCAGCAACAGTAAATAGGTTTTGTTGAAAAAAAAAATTAAATCAAGAGAATTAATTTTAAAAAAATTCATGACTTTTTTTCAACCCTGCTGAGAAGTGAAGTAATGCTAGCTGCTCTGCTTTCATCTCCAGGAAATTGATGTGAAAGACCTTTTCCTTTTCTCACCATAGGGCTGAAATATGTTCTCTTCATAGGTGAGCACACTACCACTGGCAAGAAGCATAAGAGAACAAGAAATTGCAAAGGACTGAAGGTGGGTTCCTGCTAACAGGATCTTCCCCTCTCAACCACCTATGGAGATCCGTTACCACCACCTGTGGTACTGACAGCAGGGTTGCAGGGTGGTTTGATGTTTGCAATCACTGGCTCCTCAGAGTCAACTGCATAAGCCTGATGCCCATAACAAGACCCCAGGCTGAGACAAGGGCAAAGACTTTGGTGAAGACGAGGGGTTGACAGGCCAAAGCACAGCACCATGAACTAAAAAATCTTGCGTAGAAAGGGAAATCTTAGGTACTTCCTTGGGGCAGGATGTATTGTGCCCTGAAAGTATGCATCTTTCAGGTCTACGGTCAGAAGGAAATTGTTCTTCCTGATGGACAGTCTCCATTTTGAATTTTGTAAGCAGCACAAAGATTCAAACAGGAGACGTCCATGACGGGTCTCCAACCTCCCATCAGCACATCTACCAGAAATAAATTGCTGAAGAAGCCTGGAGGGTTGCTTAGGACCCCCTCCAATGATCCTTTGGTAAAAAAATTTGGAGATTTCCTCTAATAAGAGTAGGTCCTTTACTGAGCATTTTGCATAAAATAGTTGGATTGTCAGAGTCTAGTCAGAGATGGCAAACAGGCTATGAAAGGGACTCAATATCCTGAACGGACTTTACCATCCAAGGATCGGCCTCCAAGTCCTTCCCCTTAGCCATAAGCTTTGTAGGCAACGCCCCATTGGTGGTATGCTGGGGGACATGCACTTCCAAGCAGGAGCCTCTGTGACTGTGCCTTTTTTGTCCGAATGAATGTCCTGTCTGACAAAAGGTAGGCCTGGGGGCTTACCTTACGAGCTGTAAGAATCTGTTGAAGGCAGATGTCATCTGCTGGGAACTGGCTTCAAAGGAGAGTTCCTTTGCTGCTGCTGCTGCGGGGGGGGGGGGGGGGGGGAAGATAACCAAACCTTGGTTTTGCTGCTATTTCTTATTATAGGAGGTTGTTCCAAGCTTCCTACCTTCTCTATAGCTATGGCTACATCTGAGGGAGGGAATAGAGAAGGGAACTCACTAAGTCACAGTTTCTCAGGGCTAACACATCCCTACTATGGGTTTCACAGACAGTGCCAGAGCGATTTTTTGCAATAATTCTGTAACGAACACTCGTATCAGTACGAGATTTTACTATAGTGTATCACACCCAGTAAGGAAATTTATAGGAGTATCATGAATCATTTATTGTAAATAATAAAGACTTTTGTACCTACTGTATACCAAGAGGCAAAACTCATTAGCCAAGCAAGAAAACGAACACCAGGTTGGAAGAGCTCCGCCTGCCTACAACCCCCTTCACCTCCAACCCCCATTTTCTTCCTCCCCTCTCCTTTCTTCCCTCACCTGCCCTACGTCTTTCCTTTTCTCTTTCTCTCTCTCTGAATGTTGCTTTGATTTAAACATTTTTTTACGATTTTTTTTTCTATCAATCTAATAATTATTTACTTAACCAATACCATAGAGAGAGAGAGAGAGAGAGAGAGAGAGAGAGAGAGAGAGAGAGAGAGAGAGAGAGAGAGAGAGAGAGAGAGAGAGAGAGAGAGAGAGAGAGAGAGAGAGAGAGAGAGATGAGCAAACCAGTGAATAAAGCAGTCAGTCATCTGATAGGTAACAACCGATTGAATTGTTCCATATCTACAACAATAAATATTATAATTAGATAAGATAGATAGACAGATAGAGTGGTTGATATAAAAAAAAAATCATACAAAATAAGTTGCAACATAAGCTACCTTCTCAGAAAGAGAGCATGAAGGGGAGGGAAAGAACGGAGAGGGATGGATGGCGTGGAGGTGGAGATAGATAGCTTGAAGCAGGGGGAGAGCAGGTGAGGGATGAAAGGAGAGGGAGGGAGGGGGTGGAGGTAGAGGTTCTGTATATTATTGTTCGGTTTTGTGACTGGGGCAAGTGTCTTTATAATTAATAATTAACGATTCATTATACCCCTATAAATTTCCTCACTGGGTGTAATACCCTATAGCAACATCTCGTATTGATACGACTGTTCGTTACAGAATAATTGCAAAAAATTGCACTTGCACTGTCTGTGAAACCCATAGTAGGTGAGAGCTGTCCAGAGTACTTGGCTAAGACAGTGTTGCACCTGTTAAGGATGTAGTTACCCCATAGGTAAAAGTTCTGATGCAAAAGGAATTCTATGGCTTTAGCCCCGAATCGATATAATTCCTCAAATTGCTTAAGGGAAGAAACTCGATTTTTGGGTCAAAATCACGAATTTTAGTTTTACCGCTCTCCTTTAGCCTCGAGGTGTGTACTGTTGCCAGACGAAAGATGAAAGCAATCTGGAGTATTTTAGTAGATAAAAATTGCAGTTTTGTGCATGCATATGCTAACCCAAGGATCTACCCAACAGCCCTATCATCCAGCGACCTAGTTATTTTGCAATTGGTTTCTTTGATATTGGATTGTATTTTGCTTTTTACAGTACGATATTATTTCCTTTCTACGTGAAAGCACACACTTTCACTTTTGACTCTACAAGGCAGTGCTTACCCAATCAATATAGTGAGTTGGTGTGTCCACACGTGTGCTCTCAGTCTCGATCAGCTAACGTCTGTTTATATAGTGTTTTTTGCTAGTTTTTGGCAACTAATCATGCCTAAGAGGAAGTGGTCTAACTTGCGTTTAGTGTCTGCTAAAAACATGTAGAATTTAAATGAAAAGAGGAGACAGAAACTTGAGGAAAACAAAAGAAAGAACCATGTAGAGGAGGAAAACGTGGTAGCCTCTTCTCAGTGATTGTAGCAGCAAAATTGAACTTGATTTTGAAAGACAGAATTTAGATGTTACTTTGATTACTAAGTGTAAATGTGAAGAACCTGAAAACATATCATGGAAAAGATACTGCCACTTTTGCCTACCATATTGCAGCAATTGAGCACAATGTAGGATACATTGCTGGCTCATTAATCCCAGTAATGAAAGATGCAACAAAGCAATGTCTAAAAACTATAACACTAAAAGAAAAAAGAAGAAAGAGCATATCTACTGCTCCACCGAGAAAGAAAACGAAAGTATATGCAAGCAGAGGAGATGCATATCAGCCAGGAGCCAGTTAGGGTACTAAACCTGGCAACAATGAGTAGACTGGCATACTATGAAACCCCTCCCCCTTGCAACAATAAAAAAATAACCATGTCTAAAAGAGGGGATAATATCTTTTTATAAAAGAGGGGACCAGGAGCCTTGTACACTTTCCAGATCAGCTTTACCAACAAATGTGAGTACATCAAAACTTTAAACTGTTATTTCTCAAAATAGTATTTTTCGTTATCAAATTGCTAACTATTTCCTTATTTATGGACCAATTTTTTAAATTAAAAAAGTATTATAATTCTGGATGATTGTAGAAATAGAAAAAAGACAAGATTTTTTCCTATCCCCCCCCCAAAAATTAATTGGAAAAAAAATTTACTTTTTTACTTTTTTTTTCATGAGATGGAACAAAAAACATAAGAAAATTTGAAAATATCCACCTTTTTTGTATTGTATATACTATAAGCACTATGTTGGTTTTTAAGTTTTTAAAATTTATTCATAAATAAGGGAGGAGATGGATTTTGAAAATAAGAGAAAAAGTCCAAAAAAAAAAACAAGAAAAAAACAATAATAAAAAACCTATTCAACTTCGGGAGACTAAAATTGGCTGAAGTATTGTGTGCACATAGATGCATATTCTGTGCAAATTTCAATGTCATAGTGCCAAAATGACCCCCATCTTGAGTTTCTTCCCTTAAAGGAGTGTACTTCCCCTAAGTTCTGTTACCACTGGTCCAGCCACGAGCAGACTTGGATTGCAGACATAGCTGCTACCTCCATGTTCGTCATTTCGGGACCTGAAAAGATGTAGGGGAGGCTAGACAACTTATCAACTGGTACTGACGGTACCAGGTTAGCAACATCAGCGTCAATAGGGAGTGGGCTCTGAAAGGTGCCAGTGTATATAAAATCTTCTCTGGCACAAAAGGGATAAGGGGGGTAGCTTTGAGACTTGTTGAAATGTTGAATGCTTTGGAACAAACATGATTATTGACTGTGAAGGTCCTGAAGAAAGTAGGGTTACCCTGCTGTATAGGACCAGAAATGCAGCCCTTAAAGTAAAGTAGTGCATGAAGGGCAATGGGTTGACATTCATTCCGTCATCCTAACCCTTAATTAAAAAAGATGCTTCCTGTCCTGTATGGGAGCTGGGCTGACTACTATTTGAGCAGCCCTTCTAGGTCTGACAGATCTTTGTCAGTCTTCAGCAGTCCTGAAAAACCTTGTGCAGTAGATTAGGTCTCCCTGCTCATGA
>NC_090739.1:75563062-75573062 GCF_036898095.1 Palaemon carinicauda
TAGGACCGTGTTTGAAGGAGCATTCTTCTTGAGACAAACTTTCTTGAAGTGGGGAATTTGCACGTACGTTCTTTCGATATATTTCTTGTAGATCATATTATTGTTTCAAGAATTTTAAACATGTCGTTTAGCTTAACGTAGGCTCTATTTCATTAAAATTCATTTCGTGTTAGTCATCGTCAATAACCAGCCGTGTTGAAGTCTCTCACATTGAAACGTACGTTAATTTTTTGTTTCTTTAAGCAGTGATTGATACTTTTTTAAATTATTGCGTCACTAACTCTACTGATTCTGTAGAGGGGAGAATTTTAACATAATATCCTTACTTCTCTTTAATAATATAGATTCTTGAATTTCTTGGTGCCATGAAAAGCATTTGGTTCCACTCATGATTCCATGGAACGCATTTCTGTTAGTGACATTTTGTTGATCAGTTGAAGTTAATAGATTGTGCGCCTTAATGTTGCATTAAAGATCGACATTCGGTTGCTATTGTAACATTCTTTACTTATTTTTCAGTGATATTTTCATCTGCTAACTTATGACAGTTTTATAGAATATAAATTACTTCTGCCGCAATTGTCATAAATACGTATAGTAGAAGTTTGAAGTGGTGTATTCCATTAATGGTTTACATAGCTCATGAAAAGCTAACAGATTTAGGAAACGGTATAATATACCTTATAGGAAATTTTTTTTGATGGCAGATGCAGTTAAACTTTATAGCTAAATCAAGATATCAGAGAGCTTCACATTTTTTTATTTTGGAAAGTCTTTTTATTTCGAGATCTTGAATTATTGTACCATTATTTGTTCAAGAACAATCGCCTTAAATCTACTTGAGGTAAAGTTTTCGTAATTTTTATCATTAGTTCCTTGAGTATTTATTGCTATCTTTTGGTTATATGGTTATTTATTTCGAGACATTTTAGTACAATAGTTATCCAATAGAAATGGACATTCTTAAAGCACATGAAGGCAAAAAAAAACAAGAACGTAAGCGAGGATGATTGTGCGTAACCTTCATATTATAGGGAATATGTATAGGCTTATATATATATATATATATATATATATATATATATATATATATATATATATATATATATATATATACATCCATCAGGAATTAGGTGCTTGAAAGAATCCAAAGCTTTTTCCAGGTGTATCGTCCCAAGAGAACAGAGTAAAAGGTTAATAGGTAGGTAAGTGCGCACAGTACTGAAGTATGAAAGGGGAGCTTATTGAAAATAGGAATGGCTATTTTTAGACTTATTTCAGCTTAGAAGAGAAACAAATAAAAAATCGCCTTATACATGAATAATAATCTAACTAAGAAATCTGAGATCGAGTACAAAATTCACAGAATGTAAAACGCCACATAGTTTTGCTTCTTAAATGTTGTGGTCTACGACTAATTATATTTAAACTCGATTTCGAGAGAGAAGTGATTGATATTGTATTATTAACCATTTTTGTAGATTAATTAGGGGAGTTGGAAGAGAAATAGAGGAAATGCATTCATGTGTGCTTTTGAGATCGCACCTCGGAAGGCAAGAAAGAGGAATGCACCAAATTTTATCCTATTTCCTTCATCATTGTTCCCATTCACTCATTTTTATCCTCTGTACCTTTGGCTTGTCGGAGACAAAAAAAACAGATAACGCAGAATGTGTCTACAGAACGTAGTGAAACTGTTTGCGTATCGCCATGATCAGGGCCACCCTTACTAGGCTGGTTTGGTCAAGGTTGCACACAACAGAAGGTTTCCAGGGAACGTAATATAGCCTGCGCAAGGAAACTAGAAAGATGAGACAATTCTAGGCAACCTGTTCTGATAGAATAGTTAGATGAATATTTTCGCTTTTTATTATTCCCATTTGAAGTGAATCGCTAAAACGATTGTTACTTCGGTAAATTCAAATTCTCTTTCAATTCATATGAGAAACTAGAGGGGCACTCAGAGCGCAGACCTCCGCCACAGCAGCTTATTTTTCGACCTTTTGCTTAACCTTGACATGTATTAATTGGTGTGAATTTTCATACACTCAAATTTGAACCAAGTTTGAAGTCTGTGACAACGATGTCCAAACTTATGGCTGATTACATAAATTGGAGATTTTGCGTGACCGTGACATTGACCTTCCAAAATTTTATCATTTCCAGTTTTAAATAAAAGTTAATCCTTGCAAGTTCCATTAATCTACGATTAAGATTGTGGACAGGAAGTTGTTCACAAACACACACACACACAAACAGTGGTGAAAACATAACCTCCTTTCTACTTCGTTGGCGGAGGTAATAAACCATTTTGTTGTCTTTCGATATTTCTTGTAGATCTTATTGTTTCTAGAATTTTTAAAGGTATAATTTAGCCTAAATTGGACTATTTCATTAAAATTCCTTTCGTGTTGGTCATCAACACAACAGCGATCATGTCTAACAGGTAAACGTCTTAAAAACTTGAATACGTTGCTCCGAAGAAGCTGAAAAATACTATATTTTCTCCGATTTCTTTATCAAAACTATATTTAACCATTTAGTTTTTAAAGATATTTGATGCACATTTTTCTTCACATTCCCTCACATTATTGCCTAGCAGAACAGTGGAAAGACTTCAAGGTGTTACGATATGGTATAAGAGTTCACTATCTATGAGAAATATATTGGTGAAGGGAGGACTGTAGTAGGTTGGCCAAGACACAAGTCACTCATTGAGACACTACCGCTAGTTATTCGGTCTTTTGACTGGCCAAATAGTAGTGTATTGGATATCTCTCGGGTTATGGCTCATTTCTAGTTTGCCTACACATACACCGAATAGTTTTGCCTATTCTTTACACATTCTCCTCTTTTCTCATACACATGAAACACTAAGAAAACCGAAAGATTCATTCTTCTTCGCTGAAGGTGTTAACTACTGCACTGTCCTTGTTCAGTGGCTACTTTCCTCTTGAAAAGTGTAGAATATACTCTTAAGCAATAGTAAACAGCTCTTCTAGGAGAGAGACACTCCAAAATCAAACCATTGTTCTCGAGTCTTGGGTTGTGTCATACCAAGCCCTCGAGACGGCCTTGGTCATACCCTCTACCATGGCTTTCCACCGTCTTGGATTAGATTTCTCTTGCTTGAGGGTACAGTCGTGTTCATTATTTCATCTGTTTTCCTATATACTCTCCTTACAGGGCTAGTTTCCTTGTTGGAGCCATTGGGCTTATAACATCCTGCCTGTTCAACTAGGGTTGTAGCTTAGCTAGTAATAATAATAATACTGTTACTTTCACCCCGTTTATTTTCTAACTGGCATGCCAATATCAGAATCTCGCTTCCATATTTGTATGTCATTCATAATATTCTTAAATTAATATAGAATACATTTACCAACGCACAAGCTTTTATATTGATGTTGCATATCCAATGTTAGTCCTAAGACGATTTAGCTCAATAGACTTTTTGGACCCGACTCGGCGTGATTGAAACGAACTTAACCAATATATACTGATCCCAAGGCCAGTACAAAGACTAATCCCATCTAAGACATCAATTTAACCTTCCACAAAGGCCGAAATTATATGAACCCGGCGGGACTTGCTTTCAAGAGAGTTCGAATTTTCGTAAAGCTCAATTATACCAGAAATAATTAGAATGATTTTACGTTGGTGTTGGAGAGAAATTAATTAGAATGCTCTTTGAGAGAACCCTTTTGGGTCCCAACTCCCAAGACGGGAACTTGTGCGTCAAACTCCAGCCAATGATAAATTGCAAGATAGCTGGTTTAGTTCTGGCAAATCTCGTTAGTTATGCATCGTATAACTATAATTCTAGGGTTAGGATATGACAGGATTTTAGTACCCGGTGCGTCATATGTATAATCTAAATTTTCTGCTTTGTTGGAATTCATTTCATAGTTTTGCTTATTTTATAGATTCTTATATAAAAATTAAAGAAAAAAATAATGGGAAACGCAAGAACGTAAAGTAAGATTAAAATTGATAGTGGAACGTTATCTGAGCCGTGTAAGATTCCTTATCTGATAAAAGATAAAATATTTCATACGTTGACCATCGTTTAAAGGTGATGTTTTAGTGGCTACTTTGCTGTTGTGTAACTATAATACCTAGACTAGTCTGTTTTCCATCTTAGTGCAAGTTTTCTAATAGATTAACACCAGTTTTAAGTTGAATCACTCTTTTGAATGGATCTCAGCATAACATTTACATTTTATAACTGTAATTTATGGTCTGGGATATATTGAAGATCCTCGTTTCAAAATGAGTATAGTAGATTATAGCCTCGATTGGATCTCGACTAAAATGGTATGGTAAGTTTTGCCTGATTGTTGCAGCCGTTTTGTGAAGGATATATTGTATGCTGTGTCCTGATCAGTTTAGGGCTTAGGCGAGCGTGCGAGTTTCAAATAATTTCGTATAATATAGGTGTTTTTTTTTCTTGTATGCAACTCTGAAATTAAGGAAATTCGTATCGAAACTACCAGATTGCATCTAACAAGCGTATCTTTTCTAGATATTGTTTTACAAATGATGGTGAACTTTTGGCATGTTTCAGTTATCGATTGAGTGATTCACTTTATGATAATTCACCACCTTCCTTATTAAGTTATTGTTTTTTTTTTTTTTTTTTTTTTTTTTTTTTTTTTTTTTTTTACGTACTTTCAAACATGAAAATTAAGAGGTTTTAGTTCGAATATCCTATGGGGTAGAAGCATTTTACTATTTGGGTTTTATCTCATACAGATGAATGAATGCTGATTTTAATCCATTCCACTTTGACTATCCACGTATTTATCTCTAACCAGGGTACAAGTTGTGCCTCACGTATGTCATTGTTTAATATTGATTGTTAGACTGTTCCACAGTATAAGAAAGTATTCTTTATTATCGATGATGTAATTTTTTTCTTTTACTAAGATTTAAAACCCCAGTTCCTTGTTCAGCTAAGCTTAACACCCCATAGCCCCTCTTATCCAATATTGAAAACATTATGGTCTCCTTTAGTTAAGATTCAAACAATATAGCTTCCCTGGGTTAAGGTTTAGTACAGTACAGCCTTGGTCAACTAAGATTTGAATCATTATAGCCTAATTTCAGGTAACATTTAAATCATTATAGCCTCTTCAAAGAGTCTGTCAGCAAGGACTTAAATTATTAGAGCCTTCGCCTGCTAAGATTTAAATCATTATAGCCCGTTCATTGCCTCTTGGCAGATGATATTTGAATTATTATAGGGTTTCTCAGCTAATATCCAAACATTATAACCCCTGTTAGCGAAAAATTAGAAATAGAGGTGACACAGGTAAATATTAAGTTTTGCCAGTCTTCATAATAAAAGATAGAGCAAGCATTCAATTATAAATACCATAACAAATGATATTAATTTTTCCACATCTTTTTCCTTGTTCCTCTCTGGGCACCAGGTTCACCAGTGCTTGTCGGGAGTAGAACGGCCAATTCTCCATCATGATGGACGAAATGGAGCGTCCGGGCACGCAGGGGTCCATGAGCCGCTTTGCCGCCTGGGACCAAGGCAATGGCAACAACAACCGTGACCGCCCTCCGGCCAACGTCCCCGCCACGCAGGATCCTTTTCAGTACGACAACGAGACCATCAGGAAGAAAGGATGCTGGTACAATTTCTCATCTTGCGTCTCCCGTAAGTGTTGCAGTATTTGTCTGGCTATCTATCTATCTATTGATTTTAATGAAGAATTGGTCGCTTGAATGATTACTGACTTCATGTTCTTTAAAGTTATTCTTTAGATGATTGCTACTTCTGTCAGTTTTATTTGCCTTTCCAAAAGTTTATTAATGGAAAGGGTCATTTAAGAATCACTGATATTGGACAATTTTTTTTGACAATGCGAATTGTATCACGGAGTTTGATTCACGTTAATTTTATGCTAATTATGACCATGTTGCAACATATAATTTTTTTGCGGTATTATGTCTTCATCTTCCAAGAAAATTTAGAATCTGTTTTGCAATATATGAGAAAGCTTTGCTAACTTCCTAGCAGACAGCCAGTATTTGGTTCTGAAATAATTGTGTTCGCAATAGCATATTTGGAACGTATATTTTCATCTTTATTATTATTATTGTTATTATTATTATTATTATTATGATATGCAAAAACTCCGATTTGCTGTCCTTTTAGAGATACTTCGTCTAAGATAATTGTGAAAACATGCGTTTCGTATTTTTAAAGATCATAAAAGAGCATTGTTCAAAGGAAAATTCCATAATCACAGCTATATGAGATTTGTACATCTAGGTATAACTTGAATAAAAAAAACCCTCATCTAATATTTCGCATATATAAGTAATTGCATTCAAAAGTAATCCAGAACATCCAAATGTTGCCATATAGTGAAATGTGGACAGAAACTAATGTTTAGCATTACCGTCTATAGACACAAATCGTGTTTAATGTACTTGGCAGGTATATACCAAGGTCTATAGACCTAGGTATATACAAGGTTTCCTTTGTGATTTCATTTCCGTTTTTCTCTTGTATACGATTCATTGAAATGGCGTGTTTTTTTTTTATATAAATCGATCAGGAAGTCAAATTATGATAGATAACAAACTTCGTGACTGTAGTCAATCTGTTCATTGCTATATTATTGGCCGTTATTGATTTCAAGTTTAGCAATTTAAATGTAATACGTGATAAGGGTTAAATTTCTCTTCGGCATTGGCAGAACCTACCATTTTTATAATCGAATGACTCAGCTGTTCTTAAGATATTTTATTTTTCCCCGTTTCCTTTCCTCACTGGGCTATTTTCCCTGTTGGAGCCCCTGAGCTTATAGTATCCTGCTTTGCTAAATAGGGTTATATAGCTTAGCAAGTAATAATAATAATAATAATAATAATATCGTTCGTGCGATTATATTTATATGTGACGGGTATTTGATACGTATTGGGATGTCTACTTATAGCTTTTCGTTGTAATACCTTCCATTGTCCAAACACACATGAGAAATTTCGGAAATTGATGAGACAGAAACAGATAGCAATTATTTCATGAATCTGACATACTTCCACATACAAAATCGAGAGAAGGTAATATTTGCTAGTATATATATATATATATATATATATATATATATATATATATATATATATATATATATATATATATATATATATGTATATATATATGTATATATATATATGTATATATATATATGTATATATATATATATATATATATATATATATATATATATATATATATATATATATATATATATATATATTATTGTGTGTGTATGTATATGTATGCGTTTTAGCAAAATATCTGGAAAAGACGAAGAGAGTTAGATAAGTTAGGATGGATGTCAATGAAGATTTTGCAGTTTGTGTTCATTGAAATCACCTTGCCAATAATACTGAATAGGGATTGGTCGAAAATATATTAATAGAGCCATACAGGATTGAACGGGGAATTTATAAATCGAATTGCACATTGATTGCCTTTGCAATAAAGTATGATGAAATTTACCTGTTTATAGCGGGTGTGGAGTGGGGTTGGGGGGGGAGGGGGTTTGCAGGTGGTTGCTGGAGGTACAGTGATATACTGTTGTGTAAGTTCTCCATGTTGATGTTTGAGGAGAACGACCAAGTGGAAGAAGAAAGTTGAAGTGGCTCTTCGGCTCTTTGATGTAATGTTTCTCTTTTAATGCACAAGTCATATGAATCCTCGCTGGAGCTACTAACGCTCCAGGTAATTCACCTTATTTATGAAAAGCTCGTGACCAAATATGTTTATGAACTGACGAAAATAACCTGTCAGTCACTGACAATTCTCGCAAATTTACCTTACTGTCTTTCGCCTCTGATTATTTGAATATTTGTGCAAATGGAATTCGGCCGCCAACCAATATTTGAATGGGAGGCCGAAGGCTGAGATGTCAAGTGCCTGTACTTTCATTCCTTTATCAAAGTTATTGTGGTCGTCATGAAATAAACAGTTATAATAACTGCAATAGTGATACTACTACTATTATGAATGATATTAATAACAGATTCATATTTTTTAATAGTTTCTCACATTATACTCAGTTCCCTTAACAAATAGCATTAGTAAATTTGAAGGTAATTGAACTTACCGTTGGTTAAAAACTTCGCTGTTAAACGATAAACTTTTCCATTTTATTGCCATATTCTCAATTCTAAACTTAATTGCCAGTCATCGTCAGTATAAACAAAGTTTAGACCATGTCGTGTTCCGAGTGTCCATAAGAAAACATTGCACGACATTGCGTGTAACAAAAGCAGTTGGTTTCGCGTGAGTTTCAACATATTGAATGACTTGCTATGCTTGGTGGTTGGTATGGGGTCGAGGAGCGCTATAGAGAGAGAGAGAGAGAGAGAGAGAGAGAGAGGAGAGAGAGAGAGAGAGAGAGAGAGAGTAGTTGTCATGTGACTCACAATGTTTGTTTGGGCGATCTGCCCCGAGCAACAGAAAACCCTTGACCGACTGACGGGATGGGAGGGGGGGAGGTGGTGTTGTCGTTATCTTCAGCTAGACTTTAAAATGATCTTGTCTATAGGCTGACGTTAGATTTTGTTACCAGACGATTTTCTAATCATTCTCTTCATGTCAATGTCAATTTTGAATCATTTATTAATCTACGTACGATTGGGAATATAATTAGGCTCTGTACACTTTATATGATATCCGACAATCTCTCTCTCTCTCTCTCTCTCTCTCTCTCTCTCTCTCTCTCTCTCTCTCTCTCTCTCTCTCTCTCTAACAAAGACAAATTGTTTGATCCTGTGATTTTATGATCTTTACAGTGTCTATCCTCCCCTACTTTTCAATTTTATTTTTTGTTTTTAATGTCTAATCTACCCTCTTCAATGTCTTATTTTCCTTTCTTTTCAAAGTCTATCATACTTTTCAATGTCTATTTTCCTTACTTTTTTTACTATCTATACTTTCCTACTTTTCAATGTCAATTTTTTTCTTTCTTTTCAAAGTCTATCATACTTTTCGATGTCCATTTCCTTACTTTTTATCGTCAATCCTTCCCTACTTTCCAATGTTTATTTTTCCCTTTTTAAATTCTGTCCTGCTTTTCAATGTCTTATTTTCCTTACTTTTCAATGTTCATCCTTCCCATTCCCTATTTCGCCTACCTTCTTTCTTTTTCTCATCTCACTCATAATTTCGCTGTCTATATTCTTCGTGTATAAGTTTAATTCATTTTTATGCAGTCTCCAATTGTTCTTTTTCGGTTGCCTCTACCTTACTTTAAATATACTTCCTTTTTGTGATTATAAAATTTCTTCGTCGTTTAGATTACATCCATTAATTTTTTTTATCTCCATTTTATGCAAAAGTTTTCCTTCACTAGGTAATAATCCTATTGTTCCTCCTTTTGTCATGTTTTACAGATTCCTATTGTATTGACTACTATTTTCATAAGGCAATTCAATTTTGTGCCTAAGAGTTAAAACCGTTTGATAAATGAAGTCAGTGTCATTCAACTTTCTTTGCTTATATTACGTGGTAAATATAAAAAGTATATGGAAACAAGTAATGCATCAGTTTTTTAACAATTCATATATATATATATATATATATATATATATATGTATATATATATGTATATATATATTTATATATATGTATATATATATATATATATATATACTGTATATATATGTATATATCTATATATATTATATAAATGTATGTATGTATGTATACAATATATATATATATATATATATATATATATATATATATATATGTATATATATATGTATATATATATATATATATATATATATACATATATATATATATATATATATATATATATGTTTGTGTGTATGTATAGTATGTATAAGGTAGGGAAACGAGAACGGAAACTACAGTATTTGGAAATACATTTATTTATGAGACTACCAAGCTTTTTGAAAATCATATATGCCATCATCATGGCGAAAAATCATGAATATAAACTAA
>NC_090739.1:75583062-75588062 GCF_036898095.1 Palaemon carinicauda
CTTCTGTTCGGCTGCTAAATGGCATCCAGTTACCTTTTCCATTCTTCTGCTGCCAAATTTCAGCATTCTCTTGCTTCTGTTATGTGTACGAAAACGGTAAATTATTTTTTAGTTACTGTTAGATTTGGTTCAAGGTTCTCTCCTATTGCCATAGCCTCTGTACCATGGTCTTCAACTGTCTTGGGGTTGGGTGCTCTTGCTTCAGGGTACATTCGGGCACACTATTCTTTCCGATTTCTCTTCCTCTTGTTTTTCTGAAGTTATAGTTTACTGTATATAGGAAAGATATGTTTTGATGTTGTTACTGTTCTTGAAATATTTTATTTTGATTGTTCATTACTTCTCTTATAGTTTATTTATTCCTCATTTCCTTCCCTCACTATGCTATTTTTCCTTGTTGGAGCCCTTGGGCTTATGGCGTCTGGCTTTTCCAACTAGGGTTGTATCTCGGCTAATAATAATAATAATAATAATAATAATAATAATAATAATAATAATAATAATAATAATAATAATAATAATAATAATAATAATAATAATAATAATCATAATAATATTTACAAAGTCACCTCTGGAAAGAATTCTTACTTGAAACGTTTTGCCAAAATTAGTGGTTATTCGTCATGTCCTTGACCCGTTTAATTTTGTACCGTGTCCGGACTCTCTTCCTTCCTATCTCTTCATCTGGGTTTATCTACTATTCCAAGGGAGTCATGTATCCCCTCTTTTATGTTAATGACCCCATTAGTATCACATATCTCTCTTCATCATCTTATATTTGAAAATTTCATTTATGCTTTATAGCTTTCCGTTTTTACACAAGAAGTCTCGTTTCACTGTCTTTTATTTTTTAGGTGTATCAATGCACCCCTAAATACCATCTGGCGAATAGTTGATATATTGACCTTGAGTTAATTCCATTGAAATAATAATAATGATCTTTTATATATCGTAGATTGCTCTGCAGATTCACTATTCTCGTATTATCTCTGTATAATGTATCTTTTATTCTCTCCATATACTTGACCGTATCTTCAGTATTTTTATCGCTTTCGTAGACCCGTGTCTTACTGTATTTGTATTGTATTTATCCAGTGTGTAAATTTCCTTCTCACTATATGTTTAGGCATTTTTATTATATGCAGGAAAATCTGTCCGTTCCTTATATTTAGTCTGTTTTTTGGTTTTATTCTACCAACAAGAATTATAATTTCTAGTATGTTACTTACAAATATTGCCAGTTCAGATCCTTTTGTATCTAAATATGCCAATTTGTAATAATGTGTCTATACATACATGTTTATATGTAACTTTATTATTTACTTTTTAGCCCATTGATTTACTTTAAAGAATTCTAGTATCCATGTATCAACTTATACTATTTTTCTATTTCTCTGTTTATTGTTTTAGTCCATCTTTGATCCTCTGTTTGACCCGTGACGGGTTACAATCACTCAGCCTCGTGTCGATTTTGTCTTAGCTCTCTTGCAACAGGTCGTGATAACCTAATGCATTCTTGGAAATGGTTAATGATGTCTTTGGAAAGTTGTAATTGTAAGTTATTCCAGGGGTTTCGTGTTACATTGACAGCATTTGTAAAGATGCATTAGATATTGTACAACCCTTGTATTTCCTCCAACTTTTCCATTACGATGTTTTGTGATGTGATGTTGATATCGCCACGGATTTTGCTATACATCCAACGACTAATGTTGTGGTTGTTTTGCCGTAGTCGAAATAATGTTTTCAAAACAAACTTGCCTAAGGATCCGTAATCTTTTAAACTAAAGGGGGTTTCCAATGATAAAGTATGCCGCAACATTCTGTCGCCATATGCACATAAATGTAACCCACCATTTACACGTTTACGCATCTTAATATATACAGATATATATGTATTTGTATCCTGTATTTCAAAGCTCCTGTGAAAAGCTTTTCATTTGTTAGGGCAAGTGATACTATTATGGCAACAACTTGGTCATTCCTGAAAGCTATTTTAAAAGTCATAGAAATTTATCACGAAGGCTGACGTTTCAGTTGCTGTTTCATGGCTACATAATTTGTCTAAGAAAGATGATGTTTTAAAGTCTCTCTCTCTCTCTCTCTCTCTCTCTCTCTCTCTCTCTCTCTCTCTCTCTCTCTCTCTCTCTCTCTCTCTCTCTCTCTCTCTCTCTCTCCAGAAAACAATTATTTTTTTTTATGTATTTTGACCAAATGTCCCGAAATTGCAATGAACTTCACGTGTTCCTTTCATATGTTTACGGCCCTTGAGGGGGTTTCTCTTTTCATTTTAGGCACTTGGAAATATTTGAATTAGTTTCCTTCCTTGTGAATGGTTTTCAGTTAATCAGGACCCTCCTTTTTTTAAATAAATCTGAAGTTTTGAGGCTTTGCTTCATAGACACTTGCTTAACTTGAATTGTATTTAATCTGGAGTTTATTGGTGTTTTTCACAGAAACTTGTTTGACTTCATTTTTTATTATGAAAAAGCTACTTCATTTCGGGATTGATGTTGCAACTGAGTGACTGAACAGGATGTGTAAGGCATATCTGGATAAGGGAAAGGTTCCAAAAGAATAGGATAGAGGAGTATTTTGTTCTGTTATTTATAGGTAAAGGAGATAAAGCTAAACATTTTAGGAGGTTAGTGTTTCTTATCATGCAAGGGAGGGAAGGTATATAGCTGTTGTTGTTTTTTTTTTTACTGGGATAATAACACGTGGAAGAAGGACAGGTAGGGAAAATGGGGACGAATGACGAGTACTTTCACAAAGAGGAGACTGTACACTCCATGGAATTAAAAAAAAAAAAAAACTTATGATAGAATCAAAGAAGCAACCTGAAGGGCATTTAAAATCTATGAGTTAGATGATTGATTGTTGAAAGCAATCAAAGGTTTTTAGGATTGAAATGAACAACATTCTAGAGTCGTGTTTTAGCTTTTGTTTCTCGCTTAGAATATCATCGAAAAGAAATTAGTTAATCTTATGGAGAAACCAAAGTGAGAAGAAACAGTACACCATGTCTGTCCTCTTGTCTGCTCCTAACTCGGCCTGCCTCATATGCGAAACCACGGAGGGAGACCGGAAAAAATGGAAAGGAAGTGAGTGCAGAAGATTCTGTCAAAAGAAATGTGTGTATATAGTGACATGCATCACTGTTAATGAACTAAGGAACCTAGATTGGTTATGCCCACACTGCGGAGTTGAAGCCAGACAAGCCAAGTTATATATATATCAAAATTAAAGGAAGATGTGAGTATAAGAGAAGAGGCCCTGACCGAACAAGACGCGAGAATCGCTGAATTAGAAAACAAACTTGCGGACCTTAGCACACACGCAGGAAATTCCACCCAGACTAATGACCTCACTGAGATAATTGATATTCTTGCTATGAATATGGAATCAATTAAGGCAACACTTCAATCACTGATGGACCCAAAACCGGAGAAAATGACATGCTGAAAAAGTTAAGGAAAAAAATCTGTTGGTAATTAAATTAACAAATGCAACAATTAAAATTACTGAAAGAAAACACGAGGTCGAACAGGCACTTAAAGACATTCCTCTACTTAACACGAGGTCAACTTCGAATGGAAATGTCGTAAACTTTGCTAACAAAATGATCAGAGAAGAGGCTGCAAAGAAAATTCAGACATTGGTTGCCGACACTGAAACAAGAAAAATCAGAAAATTAAAACCAAAAATAATTATATGCAATGTATGTAATGATGAAGATGATGTAGTAAATGCATTGATTCAAAGAAAACGTTGCCTGGACCAAATCCAAAATATAGAAGAGAAGATAAATGTAGTCCTGAAGAAAAATGCTTCGGGTGGAACCACCCAATATGTGCTGAAATGTGATCCTGAAGTTCGGAAGGCTATTCATGATAATGGAGACAAAGTTTTGTTACGATGTGGTACTTATAACATATTATGTGATAGGTACCACGTGATCACCAGCTACCACTGTCAACGGTATGAACATCTTGGAAAAAAATTGCGCTAAGAACGATGATAAAGTCTGCGGGAAATGTTCAGGAAAACATTCCGCCAAGGAGTGTAATTCGGAAATGTCAAAGTTTATTAACTGCACAAAGTTAAACAAACCAAGTGACCACATAGTACATTCTAAAGATTGCAAAGCTTATGGCTTGGAATTGAAAAGACTTGCAGAAAATACTGATCATGGATACTAAGGACGCCATAAACTGGGGCTATGTGAATATACAATGTGTAGGTAATGAGATTTCAAATTCGAGAATTGATAAACGGGAAATATTTGGACATAGCATTATCTGAAACATGGTTAAATAACTTCGACAAGGCTAAGATTTCTGAAATGACAAACCCCAACCACACCTTCTTCCACACGCCGAGAGAGTGTAGTCTGGCGGGGGTGTCAGACTCTTGATTCATAAAGGTTACACAAATCTCAAGATGTTAAAAAGAACAAGTGTAAGAAGCTTTGAATATATAGAAATAAACTTTACGCAAACAACAGACAAATATCCTTTCTAATAGTCTAAAAACCTCCGAGAACAAACTTATTACGTTTAGTCCACCTGTACAGAAACATGCATTAGTAAAGAAAATAAACTTTAGACATAAATCAAATTTTTCTCCTACCGTATTTATTGAAGAAGTTACAAAGAAAATAAATGATGCTATCAACATTCCCTGTGATCATGATGACCAACGTCTGTTAGGAGCTAAGTGTGCTAACTGTCTTACGACCACTTATAATAAAGTGAGTAAAAGTGAATATGATACTATGTGCCCACCAATGAAAAGACAAAAACTGTTAAAGACCAATCTCCTTGGTTTGATGGAGAGACTTTAGTGCAAAAGAAGGAAAAAGGACAAAGAAAGAAAGTGGAATCGGTTGAAAACTGAAAGTACGTGGGTAGAATACAAAACTGCTGTCAACACAACCAACCTGCTAAGAAGGAAAAACAGTGAATACAATAAGAGAAAGATCCGCAAAGCAGCAACAG
>NC_090739.1:75593062-75608062 GCF_036898095.1 Palaemon carinicauda
TCCAAGCATCTCTCCGGTACCTCCTCTCACAAGCGTATGCCTACTCTCTCACCCCCTACTCGAGGGACAGGGAAAGACTGAGTAGTTATACGTCTGGCAATGACGCTCAGCGTGACCAGAAATACACACACACACACACACACACACACTTATATATATATATATATATATATATATATATATATATATATATATATATATATATATATATATATATATATATATATATATCCAGACATTTGTTCTTTATTATGTATGGGAGATTGTTTTCAGGATGTTTTAGCCTGTATTAGTGGGAAATTCCGTAGTCTTTTAATTTAAAAGTTTTGTATTCTGTATTACTGTAATAATTTTCTGCGCTAGTTCACATGGAAGGTTTTATATCTTCCCACATGTAGGATTTCATCGTCCTCGTTTTAATGGGGGATTTCATACAGTTATTTAAATTGATATTTCGATTCTGCGTTTTGTTAGAACCATTGTAAGAAAGAAGGATTCAATGTTTTCTTATAGAGGTGAATGTATTCTTTATCTTAGACTATGTGTTCATCTCTTGACTGAAGGGAGGGAGTTTGTCCTCTATATCAAAGGATGGATGTATCCCCTTCCAAGAAGGATTTCGATAATATGCCAAGCGGAGAGGATTCAATCCTAGTTTCCCTTCAGGAATGTATCCATATTTATTGCTTTGTTTTTTATCAGGAACGATTTATTGCATCTCTTTTAGAACAGTATCATATTGCAAAGGTTATTGGAGCATCTATCTTAAAGTTCTTGATCTTGCTTTGGCTTCTTAGAGATAATTTTGAAGAAAATTTATCTTTTGCTTTAATGAAAGGATGCCAATATTTGCCTGACGAGAGGAATATCATCCAATGCTATCAAAGAGTATTTGATCTTTTCCTTATTGGGAATGCTATCGTTTCAAAGTAAGATTTGTCTTTTTTTCGTGTGAACATTTTACTCGATATTAAACAGAAATGATTTAATTTGGTGTTATATGAATACTTTCTATCTGTAATAGGACTGAAGTCATCCTTTTGTCATGTAAAGATAATTTTGTCCGATTTTGTCCGCTTTGTTATGGATGTTATTTTATTTGGTCTTGCACGGAGTTAACTATTATTCTACGCGTAGAATTTTATCCTGTCTGATTTGGGAAATTTTATTTTTTTATGGAATATTTCTCATTCAGTTTTCCAAAGAAAATTTATATCCTATCTTATATTTTTTTCTATTATATCTGAGTATTTTTTTTTTACTTGCAGTATTTTTTTTTTATTGATTTTTCATAGAGAGTGTTATCCTACTTGAAGAGGATTTATGCTTTCCGATCAGGGAGAGTTATTCATCGCTTATATTAACTTAAGAAGAGATTTACTCCTCTGTAAGTAGGTTGTTTTTATTTTGTGCATTATTATCATCATCGGAAAAAAAGTGGCTTCATCCTATTTTGCCAGGAGTTTTATCTGAAAAATTATTATCGTTTCACTAATTTTTATATTTTTTGTATAGGAAATGGAAATATTTTAGAGATGCTATGTTAAGGAAACGTACACCATCGTTGCGTATGGAACAGACACTTACAATTTCAGGGGCGTAGCTATCGGCCGAATTGCAGATAATGATCTCGCTATCACCATTAAATTTTGCATGTTCAAGGTGTTCCCAGAACTCACTTTTTTTTTCTTTCCGACAATAAAAGAATAAACTGTCATCGACCGAAATTGTCCGTGCAGCTTGTTGATGACAGGAGAGAGAGAGAGAGAGAGAGAGAGAGAGAGAGAGAGAGAGAGAGAGAGAGAGAGAGAGAGAGAGAGAGAGAGAGAGAGAGAGCTACCCAACCGATGTGTCGTTTAAAGGTTAACTTTTCAACTTCAAATTATTTTAGAGTTGTGGTAGCTCATTGGGAACGTCCATACTTGGCGTTCTGTCGGACTAGGGTTCGAGACCCACTCAAGCTCGATAGTTTTTGTAATGTCTGCAACCTCACTAGCTTTGTGAGCAAAGGGAGGCAATATATCTACCTGCTGAGTCATCAGTAGCCATTGTCTGGCCCTCCCTGCTCCTAGTATGGGTGGAACTTTGACACTGATCATATGTATGTATGGTCAGTCTGTAGGGCATTGTCATTGTCCCTTGCCTCTCCCATTCGTGATCGGCCTTTAAAAGTTTTTAAACATGCATATTTATGCAAGCTCTACGTATACCAAAGGGCGAAGCTCACATTGCAAAAAAAAAAAAAAAATAAAATAAGAAAAAATGCTGTTAGTTGACAACCCTTTTATTTCATCCAGCAGTTGAGACGTGTCACATATGTCGTGTTTAGAAATTTAAAATGGGTGTGCGGGCCAATTCCTTGGATTTCTTTTGTTTTATTCTTAATTGGTGATAATCATGATATTACAAAGTAAGTTAGATATATTTTGTAAAGGTAAAGGCGCTGTGATTACATTCTGTATTTTGAAAGTTTGTTTTTAGAAGGATTGTCCCTATTGTCTTTGGTATTTACTTTGTCATTTATTTACGCAGGGATTTTAGGGGTATTCATTCGGTTGCCATTCTGTATCTTTATAACCTTTTTGTATTCGTGCTTGTCAGTTTAGGACTAATTAGCTCCACCAACTTCGTTGCGAAGGTTGTTTTGATAGGCGTGAGTGTATGTATTTTATTTATATGTCTGTCTGTTTGTGTATGTAGTTCGCATGACTCAAAAACTATATGACACAATCTCATAAAATTTGGTGGAATGATTGGACATGATCAAAGGACAATTTGAATAGATTTTGGGAGTGACCGAGTCAAAAGTCAAGGTCACGAAAAGGTCAAAAACGCCGTATTGCCATATGGTGGCAAATTTTCATCAGATTTGTATGAAACTAGTGCTAGAATGCGCATACTTCAATTGCCGATCTTACAACATGATATAGGCGAAGGTATGCGCTCTACCTAGTGCCCGTTCTAGTTTAAAAATGTTTCTTTGAGAACGATAGTCGTTCTTTTTAAGAATTTCAGTCATTTTATGTAATTAAATGGTAATATAAAGCAATGTTTACGAATATTCCTAAAACCTTGGTTGATCTAGGACCATATACCATCGAAAAAAGTAATCATAGGTTATTCGTTACTTAATTTGATTTTCCTAGACTTAATGTCTTTTACCGTCAAATAAGGTCTTTGAAATTGACAGCACAAGAGATCTATATTAAAGGGACTTGAAGTTCCCAAAGGCTAAGCAAAGTTACAAAGCGACACCCATCTGATTACCTCAGCAATGCAGAAATACAAATAAAAGGAAAATTATATATATATATATATATATAATATATATATATATATATATATATATATATATACATACATTCTTTTTTATATACATACTCTGTATTTATACATATACTTTGAATTTGAATTGACTCCTACTGCAACGGTGCCAGGATATTTGGTCAGGTTATCTTTTTTTTTTTTTTAACATAAAGTATTCAATTCTTCCGAAACTTGAAAATATCAATGCAGAGTTATCATAATTGTAAACATGTTTATTGTACTTAAAAGTAATGCTTTGTCATTATTGTTTTTGTTGCATTAAATTTCTTTGATTTCTTAGAGTGTATACGTACGGATCTCCTCTCTCTCTCTCTCTCTCTCTTTATAGCCTTTACACTATCCATAATACACTTTTACAGGTCATAAACTGTTTTATGGAGAGGAAGATTATGACCTGATTTACGACCATTGTACTCCAGTTGATCATTATTGGATCCTTTTAATTCCTTGATCGCAGGAACTAACAACTTCCAGTTACGTGGAACAATAGCTCACTTTTTCTCTCATGATTTATAGCTGTCTCCATCCTTCATTTTCTGGATAGCAATGTTTACGAATATTCCTAAAACCTTGGTTGATCTAGGACCATATACCATCAATGAAAGTAATCATATAATGCTCGTTAATTAATTTGATTTTTCCCGGACTTTGAATATCTTTTACCATCAAATATAAATATTCGAAATTGGTAGCACGATAGATTCATATTGAGTGAACTTGAAGTTCCCAAAGGCTGACCTAAGTTACATAGCGACTCCCATCTGATTACCTTAGCGATACAGAAATGTAAAATATAAAAGGGAAAATTATATATAATATACATATATATATATATATATATATATATATATAATATATATATATATATATATATATAAATAGATAGATAGATAGGTAGATATAGATATACATACTCTGTTTTTATACATATATTTAGTTTTTTTCAACGTAAAATATTTAATTCTTCCTAAACCTAAAAATATGAATGCAGAGTTATCAGAATTTTTATGGGTTTTAAAAGTAATGCTTTGTCATTATTGTTTTCTTAGAGTGTGTTTATACGTACGTACGTCTCTCTCTCCTCTCTCTCTCTCTCTCTCTCCTCTCTCTCTCTCTCTCTCTCTCTCTCTCTCTCTCTCTCTCTCTCTTTATAGCCTCCACACTATTCACTATACACTTTTACAGGTCGTAAACTGTTTTACGAACAGGAAAATTATGACCTGATTTACGACTATTGTACTCCAGTTTAGCATTAATTGGGTCCTTTTAATTCCTAGATGGCAGGAACTAACAACTTCCAGTAACGTGGAACAATATCTCACTTTTTCTTTCATAATTTATAGTTGTCTTCATCCTTCATTTTCTGGATAGATATTGATATGGAAGTCATGTTAAAGCCACCTTCATTTTAATACATTTTTGTTTTACAATTCAATAGGACTTTTATTTCCTTTTCATTTGAATGTATTTTTCTTTGAAACAAAGTCTCACCATCATACGACCGTCCTCTCGTCCCGCGTGTAATTTGTTATGTTACTTTTATATTTGCATTAAATTCTGACAGTTTTACTAAAACTGGATCGTAAATAGAAACAGGCCTCTTTATAAACTTTCAGTTTTCCAAACCCGTTTAATTGATCAATGATTTCATTAGTGGTATCTTTTTCTCGTATTTTTTTTCTCGGCATTAATTAATTGATAATTAACAGACTTTAATTTAATTATTCGTTTCCTGGTAAGCATATTTTAGCGTTTTCTTTCCAAGGCATATTTTCCCTCTTACGTTTACCATATTCTATTAACTTCCTATTTCTATTCTCTCGTTTGTATGCTTTGTCACATTGCACTTGTAAACTCTTTTCTTTGTTTATTAGAACGTGTTTTGTTACAGACATATTTATATCATTCTTAATTTTTTAGCTTTCTGATAGATAATATGTGTCCGTACGGCTATCTACCCTCTCATTTTTCCATCCTTCCAGTTTCACCAAAGTACCTAAAGGCCACCCCAGGCATGACGTTATATTGATCCAAATTCTATATACCTATTCTCATTGTAAATATCAACCATAATGGCATTTTATATCGAATTCTACCTTTTGGGAATGTATATCCACTGGAAATTCATTTATGATAACATCTTCTGGGTGTTAATAATATATATTTATCTATTCTCAAATTTCAAATACATCTCTATATTCGTTCACTGTACATGTTTGTTAGCGTTGGTGTTGCTAATTGCTCTCTTATAGCCGTATACTAATGCTATGTTCCTCAGCTTGCTATTAACGATAATATTTGGACCCGTTTTTCTAGTCATTTTTATGAGCAGATTTATGACACTGGAGATTGAGATAATCGACAAACATGTCTCGATTGGCGCAGAAAACAAAATGCATAAAATTGAAAATAGATTATGATACCAGATTGAAATCTCATCTCTCTCTCTCTCTCTCTCTCTCTCTCTCTCTCTCTCTCTCTCTCTCTCTCTCTCTCTCTGATATATTTATCAAGGGATTCTTCCTCTAAATATTCTCTAGAACAAATTGAAAGATTGAAAGACATACATTCTCTCTCTCTCTCTCTCTCTCTCTCTCTCTCTCTCTCTCTCTCTCTCTCTCTCTCTCTCTCTCTCTCGAACAAATTGAAAGATTGAAAGACATACATTCTCTCTCTCTCTCTCTCTCTCTCTCTCTCTCTCTCTCTCTCTCTCTCTCTCTCTCTCTCTCTCTCTCTCTCTCTCTCTCTCTCTCGAACAAATTGAAAGATTGAAAGACATACATTCTCTCTCTCTCTCTCTCTCTCCTCTCTCTCTCTCTCTCTCTCTCTCTCTCTCTCTCTCTCTCTCTCTCTCTCTCTCCAAGAGTATCATTTATCACACATAATCTTGTAGGCAGTGTTATTTCCATTTGTTTGAGTTGACGTTTAGTAGCAACGAAACATCGGGCGAAGATTGACATGTTTGCGTTGGGAAGGGGAGGTGCCCCGATCAGGGTTTTATTGATCAAGCGATAAAAGAAGAGAAAAAAACTCATGATTTTCAAGGTATCATGAAGTTAGTGTTTGCTTTCATGTTTGCCTGCTTCTCAACATGCCGTTCGCGTCGTGTCATTAGCATGGCATAGCACGCTTCGCCTTTCTCACCTGTTACTTTACTTTTCTGTATACATATTTTTTACTTCTGTTTGAGAATTAATTGTTCCTGAAATTTTTCTATTTATCATTTTTTGCTCGTGCATACGATAACTCCATGTTATTAGCATCAGTTGTATTTAATCGGTGGGGATAATATTTAATTAGTTTTATTTTCACATGTTCTAAACTTGAAAAGATTTAATACATAGAACTTGAACCTAAATATGCTAAACCTCCAACCCAGCCTGACGAAGGTATGATAATCTTATATAACCCGTAAGATGGTTAACTGTTCAATGATTAACTACTTTGGCCACCAGAGCGTCAAAAATGATCAAGTAATAATTACTTTACCACACATTAATTACTTAGATTAAATTAATTAAGTTTTCTGTGCCGTAATAGTAATTTCCACTTGTTCACTGTCCGTGGCCTTTTTTTCTTCTGGGGAGGGTAGAAGAGGGGTGGCTGAGGGATGTTTATACATGTATACTCCAGTACCTACTTCTGTGCAAACATAACTAAGTATCACACGTATTTGCGTACGTTATATATGTATATATATATATATATATATATATATATATATATATATATATATATATGTATGTATGTATGTATATATGTATATATATATATATATATATATATATATATATATATATTTATATGTGTATATATACATATATACATTATATATAATATATATATATATATATATATATAATATATATATATATATATATATATAAGTAAATATATATATAAATATATATATATATAGATATATGTATATATATATATATATATAAATATATATATAGATATATGTATATATATATATACAGTATATACATATATATATTCAGCGCCTAAACCCCCCTCCACCCATGCTAGGACCAGGGAGGGCCAGGCAATGGCTGCTGATGACTCGGCAGGTAGAATTGTAAGCTCCCCAAAACCCCTCATCCTTACCTCACGAGGATGGTCAGAGTATCGAGCTGAGCGGGAATCGAACCCCAGTCCAGCAAATCGCCAGGCAGGGATGTTTCCAATAGATTAAATTTAAAAATTATCAAATGTAAACTAACTCACAAGTGCGTAAGCTGACCTTGGAAGCTTTGATCATGTCTGTTTTGATGTGTGTCATGATATACTAGATTTCCTATTCTTCTAGTGTTCATTATTTAGTATAAGAGCTTTTGGTCCCTCTACTCACGCAGTTGATGACTCCCTCCACTCTTCTCTCTATTATTTTTAGAACCACATTTCTATAATTTATTCAAACGTGCTTAAAGTGTTGAATTAGATATGGATATCTTACTTAGAATCAAATAAGGGTCTTTGGTGATTTGATTAAGCATAAGAAACGCCTCTTTCTTTGTTGTCTTGCTAATTCACTCTTTGTCATGGTCTTCATAAGAGCTTAAATTGTGTTTTGCTCTGTCAAAATAGTTAACGGGGCAAAACACAATTTAAGTTCTTATGAAGACCAGGGAAAAGAGTTAATTAGTAGGACAATAAAGGAAGAGGTGTTTCTTTCATGTTTTACATGATTCTTCAAGTATGTAGTTGTTGGGTATTGCCGGCCTTGTAAAGAGAAATACTCGTGTTATGTGGAATTTTCATCGATGTTCATAATCGCGTTGAAAACAAGATAAAACTTTGTTATTTTCACGGATACTTAATTTCAAAATCAAACTGAACCCTCAGGATAACTCCCTTAATGTGCCCCACAGCCTCTTTATGGTAGGTTTTAATAATTCTGATTTTTTTCTGTGGACCCTGTGTTCATAACATTTTGTAGTTTATTTTTATCCTTATTTCCTAGGGCTTAGGGCATCCTACTTTTCCAACTAGTATTGTAGCTTCGGTAGTAATGGAAAAATAAACAGATGAAACATGTTTATGAACTTGTCTTATGTTCCTGCAATTCCCTCTTTTCAGGATCTGCAAACTTCCATGTTTCATAATTAATCGATATCTTTTCTGTCCCAAACTATTGTAACTCCAGTCCATCTATTCATTGCCGTTAGAAGTGTAATATCTTCTGTATAGGGTCGATCAATTTAAAGTTTTTCCTGTTTGATTTTTCATAATCATGTACCAATGGAAGAATGAAAATTCACTGTCTGAAGGTCACTGGAATCCCCCTCTCTCTCTCTCTCTCTCTCTCTCTCTCTCTCTCTCTCTCTCTCTCTCTCTCTCTCTCTCTCTCTCTCTGGGGGGTTAACAGCAGGTGTTAGATTTGCGTCTTGGGCTTCTTGTTTTCCCAGTTGTGATGGCGACCAGTTCCGTTCCTTCACACCCGATGGCGTCCTTCAACACGCACCACCTTCTAATAAAAGCTTGTCCTCCAGTAAATAGATTGCTTTAATGAAAGAAAAAAATTAGTCTGTGGTCGATATTTTATGTAAATTTTTTGCCTTGTTAGTTTCGTATGATTTAGGTAGAAAAAGTGTCTTCAATGTTCAAGTAGTCTTTTGGCTTTAACTGTAATTCGTTTTGTTTCAGAGTAAGTTTAACGGTAATTCGTATGTTTTCGGAATGAGTTTTAACTGTAATTCGTTTTAAGCCAGTATGAATGGAAGGTTTCCGAGCAACAAACTTTCACAAATTATGGATCCTCATTTTATGTACTATGAATATTCCGCTAAGTTTAGAAACTCTACTAAAGATATAATGGTCATAATCTTTGTCTTGGCATGTTTAGAAATAAAAGAAGAATTAACTTTAGAAGTAATTCAATAAATGATAGTTATCCTGTTAATTTTTTTTTAGATTTTTTCAAAGCCCCAAATATTTATTCTTAATGAGTTAGTTTGATCTCTCTCGATGATAATTCTATCATGAAATAGTGTTTTATAAAGAAGTCAGAAAATACTGGATGAGGGAGTTTACACTACCATTGTGCGTCTTACCCAACTGTTTAGTTTATTGCACTTTTTGTTTCACATATAAAGTTTCTAATTATGGAACGTTGGCTTTGAATGTTCATGGCAATAGCAATATTAAAGAAAATAAATATTACATTGGTGGATAAAAAAATACTAATATATTTTTTATTTATTGTCATCAAGGGGAGTATTTGAATGTAGCAAAATGCAAATCATTGTTAATTTGTATTATTTAAGGTGTCCAACTTCCGTTTACTTTAGCTGCAGCAAAAGGAATTTATAAAACGAATTGAAATAGTTTGGTTTATATTTGCGAAGTCATAAACCCTGCAAAATATAAGGAATTAAAATCAAAACCTGTTATTATTTCTTAGACCAGTTAGTTACGAAGTTTCTAAAAGTATTGGGTTGTCGTGGGCGAGGTGGTAGGGTCCCTGACTGGTAAACGACAGACTGGGGTTCGAGTCCCGCTCAGACTCTTTAGTTTCTTTGGTCGCTGCAACCTCCCCATCATTTTGAGCTAAGGATGGTGGGGTGGTTGGAGGAGGCTATAGGTCTATCTGCTGAGTCATCAGCAGCCATTGCCTGACCCACCTTGGTCCTATCTTGGGTGGAGAGGGGCAGGAGCCTTGGGCGCTGATCATATGTATATATGGTCAGTCTCTAGGGCATTGTCCTGCTCTATAGGGCAATGTCACTGTCCCTTGCCTCTGCCAGTCATGAGCGACCTTTAAACCTTTAAGCCTTTATAGTCATAAGATCCCTCAAGAATAAAACCCTTTAATTTCTTTAGCTCGTTAAAGAAAAAATAAAGTCAGCCTACTTTGCTAACGATCCGGTTCAATCCTTAGAGATTCCTTCATTAGAAGAGTTATTCCTTCGTAAGTAGGGGCTTTTCGGATTTTAGTTATGACAAATTGTATTATTTTCAGATACTAAACTAATATTACAATTTTTTTTTTTTGCCTTATATTTTAACTATAATTTCAATTTCAAAACGTTTATTAATATACATCAAACATGCTGCTGCCCCCAACAACAAAATTCAAAGCAATAAAAATTACAAAAAGCAAATATTTTGAATGAGAATAAAAATTAAACTTAATTTATACTGGAGAAAAATTTTACTCTAAATAGATATTATATTTATCACAGGTTAAACAAATCAATTATACTATTGCCAAACTATAAAGCAAACTTCATACAAATCAAAAGTTGATAATATATTGTAACAAAATTAATTACGCAAAAGTCATACAATCAATTTATAAGTAGCATTTTGATAAAAGCTATAAAAATAAAATTTGAACTGTAATTATTTATAACTTCTGAAGTAACTATTATAATTTTTCCACGTCGTTCCGTTATCAAATGACGAGGTGTTAAAAGTCGTTTCGTGTGAGAGAATTAGCTTTATCGTTCGATGAGAAATGTCCTTTCTTAATGAATTAGCATTCAGCTATTTAGTCTAGTATCATATGAGGACATCAATCCATTTTGTACATTTCCATCATTGTGTTTTCATTAGAAAACTGTTATTCCTTAAGGAAAATGTCCTTGATCCTGTTATTATTTTGCTCTGGTGTTTGCGAGTCATTACTGAAACCAGTTTTTCCTGTGTCTGTTTTCATTTAATCAGTGATAGTTTCCAAAGCATTATTTTTAATTCACTGCTTTTGAAATACCTTTTACTAAATCCCTTTTCAGACCTTTTTTTTTTTTTCATTTTACTAACTGCGCTTGTATGCAGACCCATGCATTAATTTCCTTACCTCTTATACTTTTCGATATAATAATAGATCTGTTTCGTTACACTATATTTAAGTCTATGCACCCATTTCACTCTCCTGATATATAAATTTTGTCATTTTTTATACCTTTGGTTGCTATCATCTTCACTACGGTATTTATATCTCATTCTACCATGATTATACTTGATCTCTTCTCGCTCTATTTACGAAACTCGTCTTTTGCTTCTTAACTGTGAATTAAATTGAAATAATTGAAAAAAATATATATATATTATCGTTAATAATAGTCTCACTATTTCACCTCATTGGGAGCAAGGCATGTTTTTCATACGCAAAACTTAAGCAAAAAGTCTTTTGTGAATTGCAAGTTCACCGTCCCCCTCAACATGCTTTCCTCTGACATTTTGTTGCCTTGGGTCAGAAATTTATCCAGGAATAGCGGGATATACAGAATAAAATAAGTTATTGAGGCATTGAAATATGTTACTAATGACAACGTTATTCACAAGGACCCTCCCCCATTTCCTGGACATGAATAGGATTCCTATGAAAAATTTGCATAATTTTCATTATCTTTGTAGTTATTGTTCGTCTTACACTTTTTATTTCATTTTACTATCGTCCGGATTTTGGAATGAATCATAGTATATTATTGTGTAAGTATTAGTATAAACGCGTGCATTTGAATGGCATTAGAATCATATATCAGTGTGCTATATATAAGTATTATTTTATAATGTATCAGATATTTCATAACCTTCGAACAGTATCCGTTGCAAGAAACATTTTACGCCTTTCTTAATTCCACGTCAGGTGATGAGTAGCAATCTGGTGTAGAAGAGAGTCTACCCTTGCCATTTTGTTTACGATTATTGCCACTTACGTCTTGGAAACGAGAGTAACTGCATTTAGCTAGATTGATAATTAAGGAATAATGAAGGGTCTTTATTGCGTGGCTAGTAATGAAAAGGATTTATATTTCCCCGTCATGGTTTTTCTTTATTATATGTCGTATGGGAGGGACGGCGCCCCTAAATGGGAAAGGGTTGAATAGGAGTTAGTCAAATGTTCCTGTGGTGTAACATAAGCTTTTGAGTTGTGTTTAATCCCTCGGTTATTTGTTTGATTGTATTTTCTCTACTAGGGAAGGTACGCTTTTATTCACAGTGAAGTTTATTATTATATTTATTTGCATCTTTTTGTTCTTTTAATTTGTATAATTAATTTTATAACAGTAATCATTTTACATCTTTAATGTCAACTTCTAAATTTATAACTAACAATTTGCTCTCTCTCTCTCTCTCTCTCTCTCTCTCTCTCTCTCTCTCTCTCTCTCTAAGTTAGTTAAACCAATCGAACAAAACTTATGACGTACGAAAAACAGCCGGGAAAAAAAATCAGAAGAAAAATACGTACGGAATTTACCTGTCACACGACCACTGCTAGACATAATTGCCGAGGGCTTTCATGTTTGGTTAGTTGTTTGGGGCAACGGATTAAATGTATCGTTAAACAAACTTCCTACTCTACCCACCGGAGATTTATTGATTGTTAGAATCCAGGGCCAATCGTTTGGCACGGAGGGAGTTGAAGTAGAGGTCCCAAATTATTTGCTCGAGGGACACTTTGACCTTCGTGTGATTAATTGAAATCTGGCGTTAATATGATACATATATACCTGATAGATCATCTATTGAAATTTCCCAGGTCTTTAATCACGTTTAGATATATATATATATATATATATACACACACCCATATATACATATATATACTTATATATATATATATATGTATATGTATATATATATATATATGTATCTATATGTATATATATGTATATATATATATATGTATATATATATATATATATATATATATATGTATATATATATATATATATGGCATGAGTAATCTTAAATATATTAGTGATTTTGGTGATAATAATTTAATCTTAGAATAATATATAATAAATGTTTTTTCCTAAAGTGTGACTACTTATGCAATCTTCAAATCTTGGTTTTAATGAAAGAGATTTTCAGAGATCATTTTGTTTATAGATAATACACTGTAACACGAACTGTATAACAGTTCCTTATTATAATTTAGACTACCGACAAATATTTTATTTTCAACAAAAAATCTTAAAGAATTTTTTTCACCAGTGCTATCAAACGCTTAAATGCACGCTAACACATATTTAATGAAAGTGAATTTCACATGAGAATAGATCATGAACGAAAACTTACCTGACAATGAAATGCTAGTAGAAATTAACAGACCTACATAGTATGATTTGGAAATTTTCTAGAATTATCGGTAGTGGTTACGCCTTCTATATATAGAAACAGGGCCCCTGAGAGTGGAACGAAGAGTCGCAGATGGCGCTCATGGAAGGAGTAAAACTCTACTGTGTGGAATAAAATTCCACTTTTATGACATTGTTAACCTATTATGACTGCCGTTGGAGATATTTTTTTATACATAACCCCCCTAGTCATAGTTTTGAATACTGTTAAGGTTAGTAGAATAAAAGAGCCAGTCCATATTCTATGGTCATTGGCATTTGAGAAATTTGCAGGGCAGTCAATACTCCAAACATTTATAACAACCAGTAGACATAACTCGTATAGAAAATAAAAATAACACGGCTCTAAAACTGCTGCGAATTGCATTGCAACAGCTGATCGCGTTCTAGGAAATACTTGTCTGCTTTCTTCGAAGTAAATCCTTTGGAGTCTGTTAGCCTTCTAGCGTGGGAAGTTCTTTGTTATATTGTTTCTCGTGAATTCATATGCACAGGTCACACCTACTATCATGTTTTGTCCAACTTTATTGATGATGTGAAGTATACTTATATGAAACGGGAAACCTGTTACTAAAATAAACGTGTAGTGAAGTATGCTGCTAATTTTAAGCTCTAATGAAGTAGTTTCATAAAATTAAATAGATAATAGTATTACAACAGGTGTACGATAAAACAATTACATTTTATTCTGATAGCATAAGATTATATATTTTCAATTACTAGGCGTTAAAGATGTTTGGAATAGAGGTCAGTTCCCAGGTACACATAGTACCTCTTGGAGTGAGATCACCGTTCGTGATCAGGCAATCAATACGGTCTTAGTTTTTTTTGGGTGTTATATCTAATTGCTAACTGGCTTCACCACTTCATTTATGGGGTTCGTGCTGCTCTCAGCTGTAGGCATTACTTCAACAATTTACTTTTTTTTTTTTTTTTTTTTTTTTGCAACGTCCTTTCGGCCCCTGGCAACACTCGCCTTTTACCTCCATTCCAGATCTTTCTTTTACCTTCTTAACCAACTTCTCATAACTTTTATTTCATAGTGCAACTGAATGACCTTGCAGCACCCAGTGCCGGGCCTCGTGGCCCAAATTTATGAATCAAATCCACTTTATTTTTATATATGTTCCAAGCCATTGGCTACTTCGTTTGGCTTTGGAGGTAAAAATTAAATCAAATAAAAGCAGTTTCATCAATTATCATGGTCATTTTCAAGACCAACTACAATTTCCTTTGTCTTCTTTTTCTTTCGACCTTATTAATCCCTCTGTATTGCTGGACGGAGGCTCGGCGCTCGGGTAAACTTTTCCCATCTAATTCTATTCCATACATACCTTCCCCCCCCCCCCCCCCCAGGTCCCACCACACCCATATCCCTCTTCACCACATCCATCCAGCTGACGCCTGATGACACTCCTCCCAATAACTGGCATGTTCTTATCTCTTTCGATTGGTTGCACCTCATCTCCTCTTATTACATGGCCATAGTATCTCAGACGAACCTCCCTAGCCTTCTCCTTTACATACACCACATATTCTTCCCATGTCATGACTAACCATGCTGGTTAACCTAATAAGTTCG